>NC_068978.1:20184805-20484805 GCF_016808095.1 Vigna angularis | reverse complement strand
AACCAAACCTAGAAACCCTTGAACTCATATGATCAATATGCATGTAGATTCAAACACCTTATGATGCAAAAACCATTGCTTTTAATATGATTGAGAGATGAAAGACATAGAAAGAGAATAACTCAAATCAATAATCAAAAGAAACAATTGCATTAATTCAACTTAACCTTAGAATACATAATGAATTATAGTGGAATAGCCCTAGAAGCTTAGCCCTCCATGAATGGAGTGAAACACATGATGAAATAAAAGTGAGAGGAGTGGTGGATGAATGCTTCCACTGGAGGAGTCTGAGAACGAATAAAGTCTCTTTTCTGCCTTCCCTGGGTCTCTTTATATAGGACTTGATTGGGCTTGGATCCTGAATAGTTTGTTGATAAGATATATTCTGTTAATATATTTTTAGATTAAATCAATTATCTTTAAAAATATCAACTGAATTATTTATTTCATTAATGTCCTTCTTAAATTTCCAAAATTATAGAAAAGCCCCTCAGAGTTCCTTTAACTACACTTTAACTCCAAATGAATTTCCCAAAATTGCACCAAAACCCCTTGGTTGACCAAACTTGACCAGGATTGACCAACTTTGACTGAGTAGACCAACCAATGAGGGTCTACCACGTGGCAGCCCTCTTTCTCACCCAATTAGGGTTGTATGATGCAGAGAGGAGAAAGACTTGTGCTTCTGCGCCATGAAGGGATCTTTGGTGGTCAAGAATGGAGGATCTTATGAGAACCTGGTGGCATGTTAGTGGCGGAAGTAGTGGTCTGATGATGGTGATGTGGATGTTGTCGTAACGGTAGCATGAAGGCGGTGATGATTCCATGCAGGAGAAGGCTTGCGGTGCTCCAGCGATGATGGATGGAGGTTCGAAGGTGCGAACTCGACTCTCGCAGCATGCAAACTCGACTCTTGCAGGATGCAAACTCGAAGATGCGAAATCAATTGGGATTCTGGCTTGGAGTTCGATTTGAGCATTTTAGGGTTCGAAGGATTTTTCGGATTCGGTCTCTGTTTGGGCTTCTACATGTGTGTGCTTAATGGCGGAGGCATGGTAGAATCATGATTGGGATTTCGCAATGGTAGCGGCACATTTTGTTTCTAATTTTGGTTGCAGGTGGTCCGCGAGAAGCGTGGTGGCCTAAGAGAGAAAAGGCAATGATAACATGGTGATGATGATGGCGAACTAGGTTCTCTGGCGTAACAGAAGGGAGAAGACGCTTTGGTGGTGGCGCCATTGCGGCGTGGTTGTAGCGGCGCATGATGGAGGATGGTTGTCCGGCGAGATGAAGTGGTTGTGGTGGTGCCATTGGAGTTGAGGTGCGAGTGGCGTGGAGCCGACAAGGTGGTGGCGGCATGACGGTTAGGGTTTGGCTAGATTACGGTTTCTTTGTTAGAGAAGATGGTGATGACGTAGCATGTGATGTGGCAAGGCCACTGATGTGGCACTCTCTCATTAGGTGAATGGTGAATGCAAGGATTACTAACATGGCAACATTTGGTGGGTTTGATTTAGGAGTGGTGTAGGTAGGGAAATTTAGGGGTGTAGAAGTAAAGATTTATTGATGGGCTTAGTATTGGGCCTGGTTTAGAAGAGAGGGGTGAATCATTGTAAAAACAGAGGTGCATTCAACCCTTTTCTTGAATAAACTCATTTCATTTTTCGTAATTCTGATTTTGGGCCTTCAATTGCAATTTGGACCAATAAAGCTTATATTTAAGCTGCACAAATAAACGTAAGAATATCCAAGAATAATTTATGCGCTAAAACACACTTTTTTACGCCCCTTTAATTCCCATACCCAATAAATCCAATCGTCAAAAATTCACTTTAAATCAATCAGTTAAGCACATGAACCTTTTCAAAATTTTGAATTTTAAATCATAAATACGGGCATAAATATGCACTCATCAAGTTATATTCCAGAACCTTCCAAAGGTGGTTACTTGAAGTTTCCCTCCAAGGTGGGTTTTCTCTATGGCTCAAGCCATGCGCTTCCATGACTCAAACTGTTAGGATTTTTTCCAAGGTGGGTTTTCTTCGAATGGCTCAAGCCCTAAATTTCATGCTATAGTCTGAATTCAATTTGTTGTATTTTGCTTAAAATTCCTTTATTTTCTTCATTTTTTTAATTTGACTCTTTGTTTGATATAAAAAACTACAAAACAAACTAAATACGGGTGAATTAAGTATAATATAAATAAAATAAAAAATAAGATAAGTGCCAAAAATATTTTAAAATTCATTTAAACTAAACACTTATCACTACACCCCACTTTAGAACTTTGTTTGTCCTCAAACAAAAACTCAAAATGATACAAAATAATTTTTGCATTTGTTAACCCAATAACTCATCAAAGATCAAGGCATTCCTCATAGTACTAAATGGTGTCCATTAAAAATATCATGGTACAAATGCAAAATCATTACACATTTTTTAATTAATGTAATATCTCTCATCAAAATTCTCATTTAAGTGCAAGATATTTTCCTCCCCAACTGAGTGTTTCACTCTAGGCAACCTTGCAAGCTTCGACTTAGTTTTGTATTTTTGTTTCCAATCATTATGCACACATAATTAGCATATATCACTAAAAGCTTTGTAATATAGATGGGATGTCAATAAAATATTGTTTTTTCAAGATAAACAAAACCCACTAATAAAGGAATTTTAACATCATTATGCACATGACATGAGTTTCTTTTTTTCTTTTCTAACCTTGTTTTGCATTTTTCATTTCTCCCTTATAGGTTATCCACTTTTTCATTCAGCCCTTTGGATTACATAAATCTATTTTTATTCTTTTTCTATAATTGGGTGATATCACCTTAGCCTTTTCCTTTTCTTTTTCGTTACAACCTCCCTTTTTCTTTATTTTTTACACTACACACATATATGGTTTTATCACTCTCATTACTAAAGAAGGTAGGATTTTCACATTTCTAGGCTTAGGATGTGTGTATGTTAAGTTAAGGTTCTAAAAAGGACAATTCAATTTTTGTTAGGCTAGTTGTTTGGTTGTAGGCTAAAATCATTCAACAAAGAACTTGCATTAGTCCTTTCCATGATTCTTATGCTGAATAGAAACAAATACTAAACACAAAACTAGTGAAATTACTCAACACAAAAGCCTTACTCATCGCACCTTTAGTGTTTGGCTCTTTCCTCTTAGTAGTTGGATTCGCTCATTATGTTAAATTGTGAAATCTATTTGCAGTACATCTTGAATCTTTAAGCACTAAGACTTACCACTTTTCCTGATTTTTAATTCCCTAAGACTTTTAAAGTTCAAAAGATATTTGTCTAGTTTTTCTATAGTTATTGTTCCAACCCAAGGTCCAAAAACATTTTCTTTACAATTTCCAAAAGATATCTCATGTTTGAAATATTTATGCCTATACTTATAAAACAATTCAAACAAAAAACCAGAAATTAAAAACTAAATATAAGGACATAGATTAAAATGTGCAGAAATTTTAAAAGAAACCCTATTTTTAGTGGTTTCAATCCTCCTCTGCACCAAGATACTTTTTGTAGCTCCTAGATCGAACCACATTATCATAAAACTCTTCATTGTTATTTTAGAGGCTTCATCATCCTCTTTCTTATGATTTTAGTTCTTTGATTCTTTGTCTAGCTTTAATACTTATAGTTTGATGACCAACTTCAGTATTAGCAATTTAATGGTCAGGTTCAGTACTAGCAAATTGTGTTTTTGGTTCAAATCCTTGACATATTTGGCCAGTTGTAGTTTTGACTAGTTATGTCTTTTAATTGAGGGTCAAGCATTCAAAGCCCCTTTATTCCAATTCCCTTTGTTGCGCAACATCGATAGGTGAACTCAATGATATTCATGATCTTTTCTTGAAAATAAATGTGAAGAATAAGGTTAACAAATGTTTATACTCTTCTTGCAACAATTGGAATTTCAAATCTAAAAAAACTTATGGGTCTTAGGTGCATGGCACAATCTCCCTAAAGCGCAAGACCCGACCACCAAAAGCCTCAAATGATGATTTTTCCATCTCCTCTATGTTGGTACCAACAATCGATATCATCGAGTCGCGCAGCGGAAAAAAATTACGGAAAGCGTGTAGTGGTCAATTTAAAAAATGATTCCTTTAATTTTCTTATAAACGTTTTTATCAAACAATTGATGTGCAGAAAATTTAAAGAGTACAGAGAGTAGAAAAAACAAACAAATGATTTTTATCTTGGTTCGAATCAAAATATTCAACGTCTAGTCGTTAATCACTATGAATAGTGATTAACCTTTTTCGCTAAAAATAGTTTCACAGTTTGTACAGATTACAAGATAGTGAATCGAGATTAAGAAACGAGAACATCTTTCATTTGACAAACGAATGGAACAATCTTCCTTCGACCAATGAACCGGAAGCAACAACTCTGCCCACCCGAAGAGAATCGCTCAGACCTTTGACACACAGTGCGCGAGTTTCTCCTATTCATAAGGCTTGACAAGAGCAAGAACTATCACTTAAGAACTTCCTCAGACACACTGTATTCTCAAATGGCATAGATTCTTTTTCACTCACAGAGAGCTTCCCTTAAGAACACAACTCAATACTCTCAAAATGAAAAGTTCTTTTTTAAGAGCCGTGAAGACCTCTATTTATAAGCCCAGGTTCGTGCAAGGTCAGAAACTGAAAAGACATATCACAACTGCTAGTGATAATCCATTATTGTAAGTGATAATCGATTATCTGCGAGACTTGGAACAGTTAGAATATTAACTCTTCAACTGGTCGGCTCCAGTTCTTCACCTCCTTCCATTGTTCAGTTTTGAGCCCTCACAGCTTTCTATCGTTTGGCTCTATTCCTCACTGCTTTCCATCGTTCGGCTCGACCCCTTATCACCTTCTACCGTTCGGCTTGGTTCCTCACATCTTTCTAGCGTTCGATGCTTACTACTCGGACTCGGTCATACCTGACTTGGTCTCGATCATACCTTGCTTGGTCTCGGTCATGCCCTCCATTGCTCAGTCTCGGTCATGCTCTCCACCGCTCGGTCCTTCATCTCTCTCACAGCTTTCCAATGTCCGGCTCAATTCTCGTATACCTTCCAACTCTTATCTTTTTCTTCTACAATGTTAGTTGGACACAATATCGTTCGACTTGTGTTTGACTTCGTTCGGTATTTAACTGTGTTCCACCTTCATCCGTTAGAGAGCGTTCGTCCTTTTAGTTGTTGCACGCCGTTCGATTTTCCTCGCGGACCAACATACAAGAATGCTTTTAAACTTAGTACAGCAAGGGTGTTCATATTCTTCACTTTGTAACATCATCAAAATTATTATCTTCAAGTCACCAATGTTCCTCATTGGTAACACTCTATTTGTGTGATCAACCATTTCACTTGTTGAAGAAGAACTTTCTTTTAGTCTTTCTTAGCCTTGTTCTTGCTTTTCCGTTCAAGCTTGTTCAAAAAGATCAAATCATTTGCTGAATATAACATAATAGAGAGAAAAACTAAATTCAAAGTTCCTTGTAAGTTTTTTGCTCAATATAAAAAATTGGTATTTGATATGCTATTGCGTATGTTGATTGCAACAAGTCAATAAGGTTTTTCCCAACTTTCACAATCTAAAAATCGAAAATGTACTTCACATAAAGAATTAACATTTTTGCAATATGTCTTGTTTTTTCAAAATTGCACCTTCCATAGAATTTAAAAAAATCTATTATTACATTCAAATTAAAGATCATTGAATAATGAATGTAATGCAAAAAGAATTATCCAAATTGGATAATTGTGGTGAATATTATGCATCAATCCATGAACGAAGGTCAAAGTTGTCCTTTATAGTCTATTTTGTATTTTCGAGATTAAACCAATCTTCTATAGAATGTCAAAAAATATATTCTTGCGTTCAAATTGAATATAATTGAATCAAGAACAAAATAAAAAAAGAATTAGCTCAATTAAATAACTATGGAGAAATTTATTCATCAAATAATAAACAAACATCAGAGTTGTCAGATTTTGATTAAAAAGCAGATTTTCTACAGATTATTCCTTTTAAAACAAAAAATGAAAATATTTGTGTAACATCAAATGAAAATTGAACCTACAAATATGTGCAGAAATAAAAAACTTTACAACGAAACAAACCCAATATTTACAAGATATCCGCATATTTACAAAAAGAATAGTTAAAACTAACAAATACTTGAATTAAATCTCTAAATACAGTGCCAAAAGCTTGATGGGGTTGGACTTAGGTTGTGATTTTTGTGTTCATTATGATTAAGCCCCAAAATCTCCAACATCACACAATATCAAGTTTTAAAATATTTATCCAATTGTGTGACTTATTGGCAAGTGCATGAAGTCATTTATAGTACAGTTGAATGAGGATCATCATATCGGTTAGCAAAATCATGAAGACAAAAGTTTTGATGATGCCCAAATCAAATCTCAAGTGCTCAAGTTGCAAGAAGACCTATATGAAGACTTGTTTTATGTGTTAAAGTTTTTGTAATAAGTAGATTTATGTATAGGGCTTTATTTGTTGTTGATTCCACGTATTGCATGCTTTAAAATTTGTTTTGGATTCATAAAAGCTTTGCAGTAATCAATTAGTACTTAAGATAATCGACTATCACAGAGAAGTTTTTAAAGGTTGCAAAAAACTTATTTTGTCTCTATAGTAATCGATTATCAGCCCATGATAATCGATTATCCATAATCGATTATGACTTACCATAATCAATTATAAGGACTAGCTGTTGGAGTTTTTAGGCATGATTTTGGTCGTTGTGAATTGATTAAATGCATAATCGATTTCCATAAGTGGATGATCGATTATCACGCTAGAAAAAGCTTCCAACAAATTTTTGGAGGTGTCCTTAAGTGAAATCTTTATATATTAGTTTTAGACTCTCATTTTAACACATGAAAACCTAACTAATTACTTTAGAGTTGTGATAAGTGTGATCTAGGATTTGTGTAACCCTTATGTTGTGGCTTTGACAACTTGGTGTTGACCTAGAGCGAGAACTTTCACTGAAAGTGTGATTGAGTGTTGTTGTTGATGGTGAGTGAAGTCTATGATCCTTTATGAAGATTCAAAGGAAGTGTTCATCCTTTGTGAAACATTCGGAAGAGTTGTTCGTCCTTTATGGCCTTCAAGAAATGTGAGTTTCATTTCTTGTGGTAACAAAAAAGGTATTTTCTAAACCCTTAAACTTTCCTTTCTGTGTTATTGTAATATTTTATTGGATTTGTGATAGTGGAATGTTAGTCCCCGTTTGGGATTAGTAATTGGACGTATGATCCTTCTTATCTGAACCAATATAAAATTATTTGTGCAATTTTCTCTCTTCCTTACTCTTATTATTGTTTTTAATTATTCTCTAAGGAGTTTAAAATAAATAGAAAATTATTAAAGGCACATATTTGTGATAAAAAACCAATTCACCCCTCTCTTAGGTTATTGTTCATGCTAATCATTGTGTTGTACCACTATAACAATTGGAATTAGAGCTTGCTTTGATAGTAATCCAAATGACGGGACAACATCAAACCTTTGTTGAGGGTGCCTTTAGCAATAGACCTCCTTTGTTTACTAGTGAAAACTATGCTTTCTAGAAAGTTAGAATGTAAATTTTCTAGAATATGTTGATAGTGAGATTTGGGAAACTATCACAAATGGTCCTTTGGTTCCTACTATTTTAATTAACAATTTGTAGTAACCAAAACCTCGTGACCAATGGAACGTTGACGATAGAAGGATAACTCAACAAGATGTAAGGGCTCAAAATATTGTATCATCTGCCTTAACTGTTGATGAATTTTATAGGATCTCTATATGTAAGACTGCTCAAGAGATGTGGGAGATACTAAGGATCTCTCTCGAAAGCATAGATGAAATAAGAAGAAGAAAAAGGAATACTTTGATTCAAGAATACGAGATGTTTAGCATGAAGTAGGGAGAAATAATCATTGATGTTCAAAAGCGCTTCACTCACATTGTGAATCATCACATTTTGTTAGGTACGTCTTTTCATTTGACGAGTTAAATATGAAAATTCTAAAATCATTGGACAAGACTTGAAAACCCAAGGTGACTGCAATAAATGAGTCACAAAGTCCCAACACAATGTCTATGGCACCATTTTTCGGTAAGTTGAGAGTAGGAAAACATATTCTACTTACCCAGGTATATGTTGATGATATTATATTTGGATCAACTAATAAATCTCGTTGTGAGGATTTTGCTAAGACTATGCAGGGTGAATTTGAGAGGTCAATGATGAGAGAATTGACATTTTTCCTTGGTTTACAGATCAAACAAATGAAAGAAGGTACGTTTCTTTCCCAAACTAAATATTGTAAGGAAATCCTTAAGAAGTTTGAAATGGACAAAGCTAAGGAGGCATAAACTCCTATGGCAACATCATGGTATCTTGACAACATTGAATTGGTACGCTCGTAAACCAAACTCTATATAGAGACATGATAAGGTCTTTATTATATCTTACTACTAGTAGGCCAGATATCATGTAAAGTGTTTGTGTATGTGCTAGGTACTAGTCTAGTCCTAGGGAATCTCATCTTATCGCATGTTTGTGTTTGTGTATCCTTAAATACCTTAAGGGAATTGTGTCCTTTGCTTTTTGGTATCCTTCAGGAGCTAAACCTAGTCTTGTAGGTTTTTCTGATGCTGATTATAGAGGTTGTAAGATAGATAGAAAGAGCAATAATGGTACATGTCACTTCTTAGGTAGTTCCTTAGTTTCGTGGTATTCTAAGAAATAAGCTTGTGTAGCCTTTTCCACCACTGAGGCTGAGTATATTGTTGTAGGTAATTTTTGTGCATATATTTTATGGATGAAACAACAATCACTAGTGCAGAAAAGGCTTTAGAATTATGTTATTTTGGGCTTTTGTTGTCGGATCCCGATCCGACGTCTTTATGGTTGACGTTAATGGGACGTCGGACTCTACAGGTTCGATGTCTTTATAGACGTCGGACATGCATTAACCGACCTCTAAGGGTATTATAGGCATCAGACATGGCATTAACCAACATCTACTGCAGCTCGTGTCTTTGGATAGTGTAGTAGCAACTTCTTCATTTGCTAGTTTCGTCATAGAAAAGGTTGCGTCTTTTGGAACTCTTATGGCATTTCAACCAAAAACTGAATCTGGGTCCTTGCCTAGTTCCATTCCAACCGACAATGAAAATGAATACAATGACATGAGAACTAGACAAGAACCCAGGTTCGGTTTTGGGTTGAAACGCTATAAGACATCCAAAAGACGCAAGCTTTTCTTACGAGGAAACTAGCAAAGGGAGAATGTGTTACTACGCTACCCAAAGACAAGAGAAAAACTGCATCAAAACACAACGAAAACTCATTTTAATCGATTCAAATGGAAGATAATCCATCAAAGACTAATTTAATTGGAGTAAATTTAAGTTTAAACGGTTCAAAAGAGATAAAAACGCAACTGGAAATGCAACGTCGTGGAGAGAAAAGGCGAGAAGGAAGACGATGAAGTGTGCGTCCAAAACAATATGACGCATCCAATCTCTCGACCTCACTAATATGACGTCTAAAACAACTTTTCACCTATCCTGTCAGGCCATTTAGACGTCGGATGACGGGATCAGATGTCTATATGGCGATAAAAAAGAACTTTTCATCTACCTGTCAGACATATACACGTTTGTTAGGAGGGGCAACGATGTCTATAATCGTATATAGACGTCGGGGTGGAGGGATCAGACGTCTATATGGCGGAAAAAAAGAACTTTTCATCTACCTGTCAGACATATACACGTCTGTTAGGAGGGGCACCGATGTCTATAATCGTATATAGAAGTTGGGGTGGCGGGACCAGACGTCTATATGGTTGAAAAAAAGAACTTTTCATCTACCTGTCAGAGACATAGACGTCTTTTAGGAGGGGCACCAACGTCTATAATAGATGTCGGTGCCCCTCCTAACAGACTTCTATGTGTCCAACTTATTTACGAGCATGCCACCGGTCAATAATTTACGTTGGTTATTTTGTGGTTGGACGTCTACTGGATAACGTTAAAGGCCAATTCTGCACTAGTGAATTAAAGGATTTTGATATATACCTTACCATATTCCTCTTAAGTGTGATAATACTAGTGCCATATATCTTACAAGAAATTCCATAGTGCACTCTAGAACTAAACATATAGAGATTACACGCCACTTTCTTAGAGACGATGTCAAAAAGGGAGACTATGATATAGAATATGTAGATATCAAGCACTAGCTAGCAAACATATTCACGAAATCATTGCCTAAGGATAAATTTTATGAGCTTAGAGGGATTTGGGGATTATCCTCTTAAAGGTACTGATTATTGCATTTTCATGTTTTCGAAAATCCTCGTGCAATAATCGATTATTCCCTACTGATAATCGATTATCCTCCCCTTTAAAAAATGTCTAGGTTCTAGAATAATCGATTATAAGAAGCCATAATCGATTATCATAAGTTCTATGCTTTGGTTTTCGAAACAATAATCGATTATCTGAAGCAATAATCATGAGTTCTGAATGCTGGAAACTCAAAATATGGCTGTTGCAATAGTCATAAACGACTAAATTATGCATTTATGAAGCATTTAGGGTAAATAGGGGTCCATAATCGAATAATATACCATCTTTTGTGCTTTATGTGCATTTTTTCTCTGTTGTGTTCTTTTTGTGTGCATCTTTCCACTCTATCCCTACCTTTTTCCTTTATCCTACATTCTGCAATGGCTAATTCTTCTAGAAGAAAGCTTTAAACAAGAAGAAGTTCATGTCCTTCATCCTTCACCCAACCCATGGTACATGGTATCGCATTTATTGGTTTTAGTTTCTGACGCAGATCTTCTACCAGGGTATCTAGTCTTTTTTGGAAATGCAAGGTAAATTCTATCCTGATCTGATTAGGGTGTTTTATTTCAATCTGAAGTTACGTGACAGGGTCTACTCCACAAGAGTTAAGGGAATAAATATTGTTTTGGATGACGATATCTCGACGATAGTGGCCAAGATCCAATTACATGAGCACATAGTTATGCTATCTTAGGGCCTAAAATTCTTCAACAAGATTATGGTCTTTCGCTCTTTTCTAAAGGATCCTGGGACGCTTATCAACAACAAGAATTTTCTTATTAGAGGGCTTCAAAGGATGAAAAGCTTATAAACTTCCTAATAGTCTAGTTGTTATGTCCTTGAGTTTCCAACCATGCTTAGTGCTCAGAAGCTGACATCATGGGCATGAAGAAGTTTGTTCGCTCTTTAGGAATCTAGATGTTAGGGTTCAGGTTGTAGAAGACCTAGTTAACCCTTTAGATGATAATGATAGTGATGAATTCTAGATTTTCTTACATCTTTTATGTATTATTGCATCTTTGCCTCCTGTGTTGTTTAGTTTATTTGATAAAAAAATACTTTATTATTTTATTTGTATTATTTATTCAAGGTTTATATTCAGGAGGAGTATTATATTAAGGGGGAGAAATAACTTAATCATACACAATTGTTTTTAATAATGATAATAAGGGGAAGAAATATGTTTAAACTATGTATGAGTTATAGGTTATAAGTAAAGGTTATAAAAAGCTTTCAATCAAAGAAGTTTTGATCATCATCAAAAAGGGGGAGATTATTACAAAATCATGAAGACAAAAGTTTTGATGATGCCTAAATCACGTCTCAAGTGCTCAAGTTGCAAGAAGACCTTCATGAAGACTTGTTTTATGTGTTAAAGCTTCTATAATAAATACATTTATGTATAGGGCTTTATTTGTTATTGATTTCAAGTATTGCATGCTTTAAAATTTGTTTTGGAGTCACAACACTCTGATATGATCGATTAACACTTAAGATAATCAACTATCCCAAAGAGGATTTTAAAGGTTGTTAAAAATTCATTTTGTCTCTAGAATAATCGATTACTAGCGTACGATAATCGATTATCCATAATCAGTTATCACGGCTAGCCATTAGAGATTTTTGACAAGTTTTTGGTCGTTGTGCATTCAATAAATGCATAATCGATTACCATAAGTGGATAATCAATTATTACGTGGAAAAAAGCTAACAACGAATTTTCGGAGGTATCCTTGTGTGAGATCTTTATATATTAGTTTTAGGCTCTCTTTTAACACACAAAACTTATCTGATTGCTTTAAAGTTGTGATAAGTGGGATCTAGGGTTTGTGTAACCATTGTGTTGTCGCTTTTAGAACTTGATGTTGGCATAGAGCGAACTTTCATTGGGAGTTTGATTTAGTGTTTTTTTTTGTTGCTGAGTGAAGCCTGTCTTCCTTTGTGAAGATTCAAAGGAAGTGTTCATCCTTCGTGAAACATTCAGAGGATGTTTTCATTCTTTGTGGCCTTTAGGGGATTTGAGTTTATTCTTTTGTGGTAACATGAGAGGCGTTTTTTAAACCCTTAAACTTGTCTTTTTGTGTGATTGTAATAGTATATTGGTTTTGTGATAATGGAACGTTCATCTCCATTTGGGATTAGCAACTGGACATAAGATCCTTGTGATCTGAACCATTATAAAATTATATGTTCAATTTTCTCTCTTCGTTACTCTTATTATTGATTTAATTATTCACTAAAGAATTTAAAATAAAGACAAATTATTAAAGGCACACATTTGTATAAGAAACCAATTCACCCCACTCTTGGTTTATTATTCACACTAATAATTTTGTTGCACCGCTTTGACAATATGCACAAGGATTTACCAAGCATATTGGTAGTTTGTTTTTGGATTTTTGTATTTTAATAGAAAGTATGTGTTACCAATAAGGAATATTGGTAAAACCTGAAGATGTGTTTTGATGATGCTGCAACTTATAGATTTTGGATGTAGTAGGAAAATTTTTAAAAAAAGCAACTTGTATATTTTGAATGTAGTAGGAAAATGTTAACATTGTAATTTTTACTAGTATAATCGATTATGGTTAAGCAATAATCGATTATCACAAGTCATACTTGAATAATTGATTATCACTTCATATAATCGATTATCACTTCTTTGAAAACTCTGTAATGGACTTGAATAATCGATTATCACTTACAATAATCGATTATTCATGGCAGTTGGGAGCTGACCTTTGGCATTCAGTGTACTTGGCTATATAATTTGATTTGGAGAAATCAGAAGAAAATGTTTTTTTGTGAACTGAGAAAGCTTAGAACACTGTGTGTCAGAGGAACGTTCTTAGAGAGCTTTTTGTTCATTGTTCCCTTGCTTGGTCTTGTGAAAGGAGAGGCTCGCGTATCGTGTGTCGATAGTCGGAGCAGACTCTCTTCAAGTTAGCAAGGTACTCTGCCTGGTCTTGTGAAAGGAGAAGCTTGTGAATCGTTGGTCGATTACCGGAGCGGTTCTCTTCAAGTTGGTAGAGTGGTTCTTTTCGTTTTATTCCTGTTCATTTGATTGTAATCTGTTAAACCATTTTTAGTGGAACTGTTAATCACTAATAGTGATTAACGACTGGACATAGATTCTGTTGAATCGAACCAGGATAAAAATCCAGTGTGTCAACTTTTCTATTCCTTACACTCTTTATTATTTTACGTATATCAACTGTTTGATTAATTTTCTGAAAGAAAAATTATTTTTACTAAAAGGACCAAATTAATTTTAATTGTGATCGAACACCCTTTCTCCTCTCTAAGTTTTAATTCCGCTGCATTATACTCTTCGAAAAATACCCCCTCCGATACCAATAGTACGTATTTGGAAAATATGTATAGTAGTATATATTATATAGATTGAGTAAACTAGAGACAATGACTGGATTTCATATCTTTGTCTTCCATTACACGATTGTAAATTAAGGTGCATTCCTAGCACCTAGAGCCGAAGATCACCAAACTTAAGTATGATTCCTAATGACTATTTGAATGAATCACGTAAAGACAAAGATATGAAATTAAAGACAAATTGTATATGACAAGTTGGAAGGTTATTATTGTTAGCAAAAATCAAAGATGAAGTTTTGATGATGAACATATTTGCACAACTCAAGATCCATAAAGACAAATTGAAGATCTCTGTATTTTATAAAGCTTTTATAATAATCAAAGTTGATGTAATAGTGCTCAAATATGTATTAGGGTTGATTCTTGTAATTTATATTTGATTTATTGACTGTTGAGAATCATCCACAAGCTGTTTTAATCGATTAAACCCAGTTTTAATCGATAAAAATGAGGCTGACACTGAAAACCCAATTGCCCCTGTAATAATCGATTAAAGCTAATAATAATCGATTATTCCTGAGAATAATCGATTAACACTAGCCGTTGGGGGTTTCAGATTTGAAAAACTAGCCGTTGTACTCATTTTAATCGATTAATACTTGTGTTAATCGATTATATGCGTTAGATGGCCCGTTTTCGAAGAATGGAAGAGTATTAGGCTAAGTCTATAAAATGGCTCACTCTTTATCTCAAAAACAACTCTTCCCTTGTGCTAAAGATCTCTAAACTCTTTGAGAACTCTGTGAGATTGTTGAAGCTAAGGAAACTCTTGTCTGCAAAGTCCTGAAGTGCTACTACGGTGACAGAGGAATAGCTTGTTCATCCTTGGTGTATCCGAGGAAGTGCCTGGAAGAGAATCATCCTTCGTGAAGTATTCGAAGGAGGTGGTCATCCTTTGTGAAGATTCAAAGGAAGTGTAAGTTCGTCTCTTGTGGTTTCAAGAGAGGTGGTATTTCTAAACTCTTACAAATTGTTTTTCTTTGTGATTAATATTTGTAACTGTTTTGTGTTAGTGAAAAAGGTTTATCTTGTTTGAGATAAGCGACTAGACGTAGGATCCGAGTGATCTGAACCAGGATAAAATCACTTGTGCAATTTTTCTCTTTCCCTTACTCTGTCATTTATATTTAATTATCTGCTCAGTAAGAAAAATAAAGAGAAAAATAATAAAAGGCAAAATAAAAGTATATAATCAATTCACCCCCCCCCCTCTTTTATATGAGGTTTATGGAAGGATTTTCCAAAATTGTGGGGTCGTTGACGCAGTTAACTCACAAGGATCAACCATTTGTATGGACATACAAATTTGAGTCAAGTTTTGAGGAAATGAAGAAAAATGTTACCTCTGTTCCAGTGTTGGTGATTTCGGATACTGGAAAAGTTTTTTGGGTGTACTGTGATGCGTCATATCAAGGACTCGAATGCGTACTAATGCAAGGAAAGAAACTAGTGGCGTAAGCATCTCGTTAGTTCAAGGTACATGAGAAGAATTATCCAATAGATGACATGAAGTTAGTTGTAGTGGTGTTTACTTTAAAGGCATTATCTATATGGGGCTTGTTTTTAAGTCTTTAGTGATCACAAAAGTTTCACTAGTGCAGAAAGGGCTTTAGACGTCCGTTCTTTGGGCTTTTTGACGTCCGACGTTCCACCTACGTCTTTGTGGGTGACGTCTATGTAGACGTCCGTTGTGTCAGGTCGGACGTCTATATAGACGTCCGTTGTGTCAGGCCAGACGTCTATATAGACGTCCGCTGTGTCAGGCCAGACGTCTATATAGACGTCCGCTATGAACCTCTCGGACGTATATACACTACGGCAGAAAGGGCTTTATTAGACAGGTTATTTAGGATTACGGGGTTTGGACGTTTGTTTGTGCACTGCAACACGTCTGAAGAGCAGATTCGAAATGAAAATGGAAGGAGATGGAGGAGTAAACGACCTAAAACGTAGGTGATAATGCTAAATTTTACCATTATTTAAGCATCATTTTAGTAGCAAAATCAACTCCTTTCTAACTTATAACTTGCTTAATCCTCTTGTTTTGTCTTGTTTTCTAAATAATTGTGTTTTTGGCTACTTTGATGTACTTTCATCAATAATCCCTTATTTTGTAGCTAAAAATGAGCTTGGAAGAGTCTCCAACCATGTATAGAACTGGACCAAGAAGCAAGCACATGCAGAAATGCCATCAGCAGTGCAAGAACGCTCGCCAGCGAGAATAGGACGCTCGTCCAGAGAAGACGTCCAGCGAGACACGCAGAGGACGCTCGTCCAGCCAGGCAGAAGTGGACGCTCGTCCAGCCAGGCAGAGGACACTCGTCCAAGCCAGGCAGAAGAGGACGGTCGTCCAGCCAGGCAGAACGTTCGTCCAGCTAGCAGAAGTGGACGTTCGTCCAGCTAGCAAAGAGGACGCTCGTCCTGCAAGAGAGTGGACACTCGTCCAGGAGTTAAGAAGACGCTCGTCCATGGAGGCGTTAGTGGACGCTCGGCAGCGAGAAGGGACGCTCGTCCAGATTTCAGTGGACGCTCGTCCATGGAGGTCTCAGTGGACGCTCGGCAGCGAGAAGGGACGCTCGTCCACTTTCAATTTTTCCAGAGAGTCTCGCGCCCAGGCGCGAAATTGGGGCGCCCGGGCGTGACTTTCCAGAGAGTCTCGCGCCCGGGCGCGACTGACAGAGGGCGCCGGGCGCGATTTTTCTGATGTGGCAGAGGTGTCTATTTAACCCTAAAATGCAAAGGGGAAATGGTCTTTGGTTCTTTGGAGGTGCGATTTCACGGCTGGAGCTCATGGAGGGCGTGAGGAGCTTGTGGGAACATCTCCTCCTCTTCCTTTGGGTCTCCTTCTTCTTCCATCTTCCATGTTTGTAAGCTTTAGGGTTCTCCATGGAAATGGAGAACCAAACCCATCTTTGTTGGGAATAGTTGTAGCCTTTGAATCTTGTGTAATTGTTGAATGATTTGATTATATATATGCCTTTTCTATCAATTGCTAGTATTCTTGTTTCCAATCTTAAAGATTGCATGTAATGGGGACGTTCATGACTTGATTTTGGGGTTTTATGGATTATGGGGACGTAAGATGAAACCCAGAACTGAAATAAGAGTCCTTGTGGTTCATTGATTCTAGGGATGGAAGATGATTCACATGTTGTCTTAGATCCTAGCTCTTTAATGCGGGTTTTGCTTGTTAGATTGCCAAGGGATTGGGGTTTGATAAGGAAAACCTAGGCTCTTTCACCTAAGGGATTAGGGCTAGAGTGTTTTAGTGGATTGACTTTAGTAAATTGATAGAGAGGAGATGAAATTAGTCATACACAAGAGTACATTGGTGAAAACTAGCCTTAACAATGTCATTTCATACCATTTCTAGTCTTTTCCATTTTCAAGTGCCTTCAATACCAAAGTCCAACTTTGTAATTATGTATGAATTTATGTTTCTGCACTTGTTCTGTAAATTGATGTTATGTTCTTGAGTCTATATGAGTTGTTAATCGCACAATTCTCTAGTATTACGAGTCTCTTGGGAAAACGATACCCGGTCTTACCGGTTTATTACTTGAACGATTCGGTACGCTTGCCGAAATCGAGCCCAACAAGTTTTGGGTCATCAAGTTTTTGGCGCCGTTGCCGGGGATTTGGGGATTAAACCCGAGTCCTAGCAACGGCTAACAAGTTTTGGGTCACCAAGTTTTTGGCGCCGCTGCCGGGGACTCGTGTCAATACTAGACTTTTGTGAGGTTTCTAACTTATGTAGACTTGATTTTGTATATAGAACTAACTCTTTTGTTGTAAATAGATTTTCACTTTTACTTGGGCTAATTTGTGGCTTTAGCCTAGTTGTGTCTAAGTGTATGCAGGGGATGTTCATACAAGGAGGACTGCAGCCTCAAAAGCATCATGAAGACCCTGAGTTTGAAGGAAATTATAGGACACAAGGAGACAACTATGTTGAGCATCACAAGCTGCCCCAAATTCTTCCTCCCTTGAAGATGCTCCAAGTGTTAAGTGAAAGATGAAGAAGAAAGGGAGAAGGAAAAGAGAAAGACTAGTCACCACCACCCTTTGATGAGAGACAATGAACTCAAGCCTAGCAAGCCAAAGTTGATCAAGAGGATTGAGTATTTAAAGATGTCAAGGTAGTGGAAGGGCAAAAATGAAGAATTCAAGCTATGAGAGTTGATTTGGTGACTAGAATGTGGTTCAAGAAGAGTTGGTGGAAGGAGCACACCAACATCAACATTTGCACTTCATTGAGTAATCCGTCAAGCTAATGACGTTAAACAAGCGCTTTTGGGAGGCAACCCAACTTTCTTACCTTTTCTTATGTGTGATTTTGTTGTTTGAGTGTGATGTGATTGCTTGAATGTGCTTTAGAGTGTTTTAGCTTTATTTAGTTATTTTGGAGCATGTTAGTTTGCAATTTAACTTATGTGATGTTAATAGTTACATAGGTGTTTTGGTGAGTTAATGTGCTTTAAGAGTGTTTCAATCTGTTTTCATTTGTTTTGGTGTGATTAAGTTTGCTTTGTTATGTTATGATATGTTTAGGTGTGTTTATGTGTAAAATTTTGGTTTTAAGGTGTAAGGTTTATGTGTATTGAATATGGCATTCATGTTTTTAGATTCATGCATTTAATTTGTTTCACTGTGATTTCCATGTGTTTTTTTATTGAGTAGGAACATGAAAATCTAGTTTTGATTGAGTGTGAATGCATGAAAAATGTCAAAAGTCCAAGATTGAATGTCCAAACTGCTGAAAAATTGCATCTGCCAGACCACCGCTCAACTGCACCTGCGCGACACCTGCGCGCCACACCAGTAGAGGGATTTTTCTACATTTTACTGATATGGCGCTCAGCTGCACACCATGTGTGCCACTCAGCGCCAACAAGCCTGCACGAATGGGGCTCAGCTGCACAAAACCTGTGCCGCTCAGCTATGGCGCACCAGGACATCACTCCTACTTTACTAGTGTTTGTATGATTTTGTGTTATGTGCATTAGTAACTTATGTTTTGCATGTTTGTGTAGTTTTGAATTGTTGTGATTTTAGAGTTGTGATGTTGTTTTTGTGGTTTGTATAAGTTTATTATGTTATTTGTAGCTTGGTTTGTGTGTAAGTGCATTGAATGAAGGTCTAGAACCGAAAATCACATGGTGAGTGGCCAATTTCGCAGAAATCTGCATTATGCAGAAAACTGAAGTGGCGCCCAGCGCCCCCTGGCTGAGGGGCGCCCAGCGCGAGCTGCACCAGTGGCCATCCTGCACCTATTGACCGAGTGGCGCCCAGCGCCCCCTGGTTGAATGGCGCCCAGCGCGAGCTGCACCAAGGGCGCCCAGGACCAAAAATTCTGGTTCTGCACTTTTTGTTTTTTCTTGATTTATGATGAGTTTCCCATTCTTTTGCACTCTTTCACACACTCCTTTTGAAGTGTTTTTAACCCTTTTTGTGTTGTGGTACCTTTAGGAAGCTTAATTCTAAGACTTCCCTCTTTGTTCTTGTACTTTTGTCTTTGTTTGTTTTGGCTTTCATTGTCTTGTTTCTTTGATTTCTTTTGCATATTTCTTTTAGTTTGTTTTATGGATTCTTTCTCTTCAATTGACTATGGGATACTAAGTTTGCTTTGAGCTTTCTTGTTACAGGATAAGATCTTCCTTAGGAATTAAAGAGTTTAAAATCACCAGTGGTCATCCTTTGAGGCATGCGTGAGTTGAACACCCTGTGACTTGAAGATTTTGATGCTCATGTAGCATGGCCTGGGGGCCAGGCCCCTACTGATGGGGGAGGTGGAGCAGTTGCGGAGTATAAGCTACTGTTGGAGGAAGATGTTTCAGATGAAAGTGAAGCTAGTGTCCTACACTGCTGGAGTTGCAAAGAGTCCATCTAATTCGGTTTTTCAGTTTTAATTTCCAGTTCTTATTTGCTTTCAGTTTTTGAATTTGGATTTCTTTTTGACTTGCCTTGTGGATAGTTCTTGTGCAATTGGTTTGGTGATTTGAGTGAATCATTTGCTATGCTTGAATTGAATACAAATCTCTTGTGCTTGCTCTTTATCCATGAGAATTGTTTTGAAAATCTGATTGAGATTATGTGGTTGAGCTTGTTGAACAGAGATTGTGGTTGCTTGTATCTGTTTAGATAGATGCTTGGTTTTAATCTGATCAATATTCTTGGCATGATGTTTATCAAACTCTGGAACCCTGTGTAAACCTGTGAGATGTTGTGCCTCAGAGTTTATTGTTGAATGTTATTACTTTGGAATCACAGTTGATTTTGCCTAAGTTTCTCTATTTGAACTAGTTACTTGCATGTTACAAATGATCAAGGCCATCTTGTTCTTCCACCTCTTCTACATTTTGAGCCTAAAAGCCAATGCTAAACCTTTGAACCTTAAAAAGAAAACTTTCTCATTCCCAAAACCTTAAGCCTATTGAAAAATCCTTAACCTCCTTACCTTGAGTTGAGATGAATATATTTGTTAGAATGAGGAGAATGGTCTAAGTTTGGGGGAGTTCTTGTCAAAAGGGGAGCATTGAGAAAACAATAAGTTGAGTTAAAAAGAAAGAAAAAGAAGAAAGAAGAAGAAAAACAAAAACATGAATTCAATGAAAAAGAGTTGGGAAATAAGTTGAGAGTGGTTTATTCAATTTTGGAGAAAAAGAGATACTATGCTATAGCATGAATTAAATTGTTTGGTCTCTTATCTCAAGGTGCTTTGTTGTCCAGAAAAACCAATTTTTCTTCTTAGCCCAGCCACAATACAAGCTTCAAAAAGTCCTTGTGATGTAACTTGCTTGTGAATATGTTTGATATTGTTGAAACAAAAGGCAAAGTTGATTTGTGTAACATTGTAATAGTTGAGAGTATGACACACATCCTTATACACCATTGTGCTTGAGTGAAACACTTTCCATGGTGAGGATTGGTTCCATGCACTCATTGAAAACAACTTGCCATGTTTGTTGATATATCATTTGCATCTATCTTGTGACTTTTAATTTGTGAGCACCATGATTGAAGTTTAGCTTGCTAAGGTCATATTCTCTCTTGAATGTAATTTCTAAGTTGAGCAAGCATGATTTATTTTGTTTATTTGATTGAAAGTGTGCTTAAAGTTGCTAGACCATTGTGATTGAATTATTTGCTAGGTGAAGTACTTTTGCTTGAGGACAAGCAAAGTTGTAAGTTTGGGGATATTTGATAATGCTAAATTTTACCATTATTTAAGCATAATTTTAGTAGCAAAATCAACTCCTTTCTAACTTATAACTTGCTTAATCCTCTTGTTTTGTCTTGTTTTCTAAATAATTGTGTTTTTGGCTACTTTGATGTACTTTCATCAATAATCCCTTATTTTGTAGCTAAAAATGAGCTTGGAAGAGTCTCCAACCATGTATAGAACTGGACCAAGAAGCAAGCACATGCAGAAATGCCATCAGTAGTGCAAGAACGCTCGCCAGCGAGAATAGGACGCTCGTCCAGAGAAGACGTCCAGCGAGACACGCAGAGGACGCTCGTCCAGCCAGGCAGAAGTGGACGCTCGTCCAGCCAGGCAGAGGACGCTCGTCCAAGCCAGGCAGAAGAGGACGGTCGTCCAACCAGGCAGAACGTTCGTCCAGCTAGCAGAAGTGGACGTTCGTCTAGCTAGCAGAGAGGACGCTCGTCCTGCAAGAGGGTGGACGCTCGTCTAGGAGTTAAGAGGACACTCGTCCAGAGAGAGTTAAGACGACGCTCGTCCATGGAGGCGTCAGTGGACGCTCGGCAGCGAGAAGGGACGCTCGTCCAGATTTCAGTGGACGCTCGTCCATGGAGGTCTCAGTGGACGCTCGGCAGCGAGAAGGGACGCTCGTCCACTTTCAATTTTTCCAGAGAGTCTCGCGCCCAGGCGCGAAATTGGGGCGCCCGGGCGTGACTTTCCAGAGAGTCTCGCGCCCGGGCGCGACTGACAGAGGGCGCCGGGCGCGATTTTTCTGATGTGGCAGAGGTGTCTATTTAACCCTAAAATGCGAAGGGGAAATGGTCTTTGGTTCTTTGGAGGTGCGATTTCACGATTGGAGCTCATGGAGGGCGTGAGGAGCTTGTGGGAACATCTCCTCCTCTTCCTTTGGGTCTCCTTCTTCTTCCATCTTCCATGTTTGTAAGCTTTAGGGTTCTCCATGGAAATGGAGAACCAAACCCATCTTTGTTGGGATTAGTTGTAGCCTTTGAATCTTGTGTAATTGTTGAATGATTTGATTATATATATGCCTTTTCTATCAATTGTTAGTATTCTTGTTTCCAATCTTAAAGCTTGCATGTAATGGGGACGTTCATGACTTGATTTTGGGGTTTTATGGATTATGGGGACGTAAGATGAAACCTAGAACTGAAATAGGAGTCCTTGTGGTTCATTGATTCTAGGGATGGAAGATGATTCACATGTTGTCTTAGATCCTAGCTCTTTAATGCGGGTTTTGCTTGTTAGATTGCCAAGGGATTGGGGTTTGATAAAGAAAACCTAGGCTCTTTCACCTAAGGGATTAGGGCTAGAGTGTTTTAGTGGATTGACTTTAGTAAATTGATAGAGAGGAGATGAAATTAGTCATACACAAGAGTACATTGGTGAAAACTAGCCTTAACAATGTCATTTCATATCATTTCTAGTCTTTTCCATTTTCAAGTGCCTTCAATACCAAAGTCCAACTTTGTAATTATGTATGAATTTATGTTTCTGCACTTGTTCTGTAAATTGATGTTATGTTCTTGAGTCTATATGAGTTGTTAATCGCACAATTCTCTAGTATTACGAGTCTCTTGGGAAAACGATATCCGGTCTTACCGGTTTATTACTTGAACGATTCGGTACGCTTGCCGAAATCGTGCCCAACAAGTTTTGGGTCATCAGTAGGCCAAAAAACGCCGCCCAAGAACACGCAACAAACTGCACCAAAATGCACCGAAAACGATTTTTAATCGGTCCAAATGAAAGATATTTCATCACTGAAAATTTTAATCGGAATAAAAGTAAGATTAAATGGTCCAAAAGAAATAAAAACCAACCTAGAAATGCAAGGCGCAGAGGGAACTCTCACGGGTTCGCATAACTCCTCGCGGGTTCACGTTTTGGTGTGTATGTCCTTATTTTAAAAGTCTTTTGAACGTCCGTTGTGGAGGGGGCCGGACGTCTATAATATTGTAGACGTCCGGCCCCCTCCAGAACGGACGTTCAAGAGGCTGACAGGGTAGTTGAACCCGTCAGCCTTTTGAACGTCCGTCCTAGAGGGGGCCGGACGTCTACAATATTATAAACGTCCGACCCCCTCTCACGGACGTTCGAAAGGCTGACGGGAGAGTTGAAGAGTTGATTGCTTCAGCCTTTAGAACGTCCATTTTGGAGGGGGACGGACGTCTATATATAGTAGACGTTCGTCCCCCTCCAGGATGGACGTTCTAAAGGCTGAAGCAATCAACACTTCAACTACCCTGTCAGCCTCTTAAACGTCCGTCCTGGAGGGTGACAGACGTCTATTATATATAGACGTCTGTCCCCCTCCAGGACGGACGTTCAAAAGGCTGACGGGTGGAGTTGAAGAGTTGATTGCTTCAGCCTTTTGAACGTCCGTCCTGGTTGGGGCCAGACGTCTACATATTTTAGACGTCCGGCCCCCTCCAGGATGGACGTTCAGAAGGCTGAATCTTCAACTCTCCCGTCAGCCTTTTGAACGTCCGGCCCCCTCCAGGACGGACGTCTCCATACTCAATTATTTACATTTATGCCACCGATCAATTATTTACGTTGGGGTTTTGGTGGACGGACGTCTATGGGGTGACGTTAAAGATCAATTTTGCACTAGTGTTTGAAATACTTGCTCGATCACAAGGAGTTGAATATGCATCAGAGGAAATGGATGGATTATTTGAAAGACTACGATTTTGAATTGCAGTACCATCCAGGTAAGGCAAATGTTGTTGTCGATGCTTTAAGTAGGAAGAAAGTTCAAATGGCAGCCTTAATGGTAAAGAAGATGGAGTTGATCGAGAAGTTGCGAGATATGAATCTGGGAGTGCAGGTGAAAGAAGGTCATATCTGGTGCAGTTACTTGTCCATGATGAGTGACTTCTTGAAACAGATAAATACAGAACAAATGGTAGACCAGGATTTGCAACACATAGTTGGACTATTGGGAATTGATCAGGCCAAAGAGTTTGTCCTAAGTGATGAGGGTATTCTTCATTTCAGAAGTAGAGTATGTGTTCCAGCGAAGGTAGAGTTGAGAAAAATGACTCTTGAAGAAGATCATAAGAGTCGTCTTAGTATACACCCTGGTATGACTAAGATATACAAGGATTTGAAGGATTCCTTCTGGTGGAGTGGAATGAAGAAAGATGTGGCTAAGTTTGTATCATCTTGTCTTGTTTGTCAGAAGGTAAAAGTGAAACATTAGAGATCGGGAGGAATGTTACAATAATTAGAAATACCACAGTGGAAATGGGATAGTATATTTATGGATTTTGTAACTCATTTGCCTAGATCATCGAAAGGACATGAGTCCATTTAGATAATTGTGGACAGGTTGACTAAGTGTTGACGGAGAAGTTGGCGGAGTTGTGTATATGTGAGATAGTATGGTTGCATCGAGTGCCTGCAAGTATTGTTTTGGATCAAGATCCAAGGTTTACATCAAGATTTTGGCATACCTTGTAGAAAGCTCTAGTACGCAGTTGAGGTTGAGCTCGGCTTATCATCCTCAGACTGATGGACAGTCTAAAAGAACCATTCAATCTTTGGAGGATTTATTGAGGGCATGTGTTTTGGATCATCTTGGAAGTTGGAGTGAGATTTCACGTTTGGTTGGGTTTACCTACAACAATAGTTACCATTTTAGCATCAAGATGACACCTTTTGAAGCTTTGTATGGAAGGAGATGTCACACACCATTATGTTGGTTTCAGGATGGAGAATCAATGATTGTAGGTCCAGAGTTGTTACAACAGACTATTGAAAGGTGAGAATGATTCAAGAACGAATGAAGGCAACTCGTAGTAGGCAAAAGTCTTATACTGGCCAAAGAAGAAGATCGTTGGAGTTTGAAGTTGGAGATCATGTGTTTATGTGTGAGTGACACCAACAGTGGGAGTTGGGAGGGTTATTAAGTCATGTGTTTATTTGGCTATATCAAGTGCTTAAGAGGATTGGTCCAGTATCTTATGAGATAGCACTACCACCTCGGTTGGGAAACTTGCACAACGTTTTTCATGTGTCTCAATTGAGGAAGTATGTGCTAGATCCAAGTCAAGTGTTAGAAGTGGATGACATTCTAGTTAAAGAAGACTTAACCATTGAAGTTGGACCAATACGAGTGTTAGATGTACAAATTAAGACATTGAAAGGGAAGGACATTCGTACCGTGAAGGTGCTATGGGATGAATTTACTTAGAAAATCACTTGGGAGTTAAAGGAAATTATGAACAAGGAGTATCCTCATCTTTTTAATAACTAGAGCAATTTTTGGGACAAAAATTCTTTTGAAGAGGGGTGAATGTAAGACCTTAGAAATTGTGGTAATTAGGAAATAATGTGGTTATGAGACTTGGACATTATTGTTTGGTAATTGATGTTTGATGATTAATTGTTTTCTAAAATTATAATTATTATGTTTCTTATTTAATGTTATTATTGATTAAATGGAACATATGATTGATATATTGTTATTTGAATAATTTGTGTGGTGTGTTGTTACCAATATGATGTGTTGGATAAATGATAAGTGGGTGATTTAGGATTTGAATAGGTGTGAGGGCCAAATTCTATAAAGAAAGAGAGTTAAGGTAAACTTTTGGTTTTAATTATATTTTAGGCCCAAAGGCAAAAGAGTCATTTTATTCTCATTAAATGGTGCAAAAATTAAATTATGGGGGTATAGTAAGGAAAATAATAAAAATAAAAAATCTAAAACAAAATAGAAAGATTACGCGAATCTTTGAAATATTTTGTGGTTGTTGATATTTTAAATAATACATAAGATAAAATAAGGGAGGAAATCTTGGTGGTTTTATAGATTAAGTGTGAGATATTATTTTAAAAGATAGAGATAGAATAGAAGAAGATAAAAAGTAGAAAAGAAAAAGTGTTCTACATATTGTTACCTTAAAATCAAAAACGAAAATTAGAGAGTTAAAGGAGAAAATAGACGTTTTCTAAGAGAGAAGAGGAAGAGCTACAAAAAACCTTAGTGCAAGGAAGGACTTGTATTTTTGAAGTTAAACAAAGCCCTAGGATTGGCCAATGTATGAGAAAGCTTACCTTTGTTTGTTAATTATTGTATGTGTTCTTGGTTATTTTGATTAATAATCCCTAGTGATATATGTTATATGATTATGATTATGGTTGTATGTTGCTCTTTCTGGGCAAGGGTTTATGTATGCATGAGTGGAGGATACGTCTACTTGTGATTATGATTATGGTTGTATGTTGCATGTTTAAGGTCAGTTTTGACTTTTGATTGTGAATTAGAGTATGAATGAGTGTTGGGATGTATTGGAGTATGTGATTGATGAGAATGAGAGTTGTGGATAAGTCTACTTGTTGTACCTAGTAAATCGATTATACCCATAATGTAATAAGTTAAAACCTGATGTTTTGCCACTATTAAGCATGCACTGATATCTAATGAATCTAACAGATTATGCAAACTGTGTAATCAATTAATTCATATAGATATGCAATGTGCAAAGTGTTTTCATCAAAAATTCATTTGTAAACAATGAATGCATAACACAGATTGTTCAAGCACATATGCAGATATAAACAAGCAGCAGTTTTGTCGTGTGCAAGAAACTATAAAACATTTCTGTTGTCATCATCAAAAACTCATATGTGAGATATGGGTTCAGTTTTACATAGCTCCCCCTATCAATAGAAGGGTTATTCGAGTATCGAGTCTTCCTTGTGTGGGGGTGAAGGTGTCTTCCTTGTCCTTATGTGGCAGGATTACATGTTCCTTAGTTGAATTGCGGGACTACTCAAATGTATCTATATGGGGAATCTATAGATAGGATTGTAAGAGTGACTACAGTCGGTGAAGTAGGGTACAAGAGTACGACTGATTCTTTCCACTGTGGTGTTTATGGTATGGTGATGCTCATGGTGTTTTCATGATTGAGATAGTCATGATGATGGTGTATCTATGATGATGATCATAGTAGTTGAGATGCTCTAAGTGATGCTATGTGATAGTAGTATTACTATAATAGTTATTTTAAGTAGTTATCATAGATGCTAATGAGTGGATAAACTAAGAATATATGTGTGAGATATTAGTGAGGACATCAAAGATAGAGAATCGAGGATCAAGTAATTCTTTTTTATTGAATTGTTGGGTTAGAGGATTAAGGATCCTATTATTATTACTAATATGTATGGGATGTTTAATTATTGTTGATTTAATCAATATGTTTATATTATGTTATTATGATTGTTTTATTGGTAGGTTACCCATACATGTTTGTGTTGTGTGTTTATGAATGAAATTATCAACGATGATCGTATAATGTGTTATACGTAAGAAGATAATGTTGCACATGGTGGTGCTGAGACGTAATAAATTCAAAAGATGACTTGAACAGACTTAGAGTTTTATTTAACATTATTGCATTTGAATTTTAGACAAAGTAATTGAAGTTGTTTTATTTCCTTGATTATTTCTATTAAACAAATGTTTTTAGAACTATTATATTTTGAAATAAATTATGATGTTATTGTTGAGAATTTTAAAAATTACATTTTCACACAAAGTTAAAATTTAAATTTTACCAGTTTTTTAATAATTTAGGATACCTTGAAAATTTGAGATGATATATATATATATATATATATATATATATATATATATATATATATATATATATATATGTATGTATACATGTATATATATATATATATATATATATATATATATATATATATATATATATATATATATATATATATATATATATAAATAAATAAATAAATAAATAAATAAGTTAAATAAATAAAAATTAACCGCAAAAATAAATGAATAATTTAACAAAAAAACAAATGTATGCTTGCGGTACGTAGATATATAATCTTCGTAGAAGCTTAGAAAGACATCGTCTCTTCCCAACTACCTCAATCAACAACCTGCGCTTAGGGTCAAGTTCAGTCCACACTGTAACTCAAATTTCTTTGCTCCCTTTCGATGAATAACGCCGCAGACTCCGCCAGCGAGATCTCACCAGAGATGAGGGCCGCCGAGAGTGACAGTGGTGGGCCCAGGCCCACGATCAAGCTTAACGTTTCGTACGGTACCTCCCACCATGAAGTTCACCTCCCGGCCCAATCAACTTTCGGTTAGGTTTCTCTTTTTCAATCAATGGTACCATATTCATATTATTCTTTAATCTCAAATTTAATAATTTATAGACTTGGCTTTATTGGACTTGAATCTGTTGAGTTCAGTGTTCTTGGGGATATTTGGGTTCGGTGAAAGGAATTGTTAGTGAAGGGGGAAAAATGGAAATTACGGGAATAGGGTTTGATCTTTGAATGGCACGGCTTGAAGAGATGTTGTGGAGTTTGGGTTAATTTAAGATATGAGGGATATTTGTTCAATATCCTACTTCATAAACTATTATGTTTTGTACGGAAATGATTGAACTTTGTTACTGCAAAGTGAGTAACTGGTGACATTATGATATTGAAATGAATATTTGAACCAAGGAATACTGCTAATAGCTTCTTAAAAAAGAGTAAAAATTGACTATCAGAGAAATTATTTGCTTCCATTTATTTAGTGCTCTGATTTTGACGTTATCGAAAAGTTTTGGTTAAAATTAAAAACATAAGTATTGGGAAAGTTTACCAGCCTATTAAAAGATTTAATTATGGGTATAATATTTTAAAATTTTATAGTTTTTAGTTGGTTTCAAGTTCATCTCCAAGCACTTTTAGCATTGACATTTTTGTTATTTTTCTTCCATGAACTTGATGCTAAGTAATTTACTTATTGACTGCAAATTGATACCTGCCCAAAATTAACTAAACGTATATGTGTTTATGGTCACTTGATAATTTGGTCTTTCATTAGGTCCAATGGCATTGTGGGATCCATGTAGTTGGCATTATCTTGTAGGATAAGACTTTTGTTTATATTCGGAGGAAAACAAGAATTCCCAGCAAATTTGCTGATTGTACTTGTTAGTTCTTGGGGAGTAGACTTATTGAATGGAAGTTTAGGAACCTGAAGCATACTACTTTGACTCAATTAGTAGTCTAGTCTGACTTCCTTCTGCACGTTGAGCATTCCATTTAGAGCTTTATCGTTTCATTATTATATTTATTGTTTCTTCTTCTATAATATATGTTACAGGATGTTGGTGGTCGACTTAGGTATTTTTAGTTTTAATGTAGAAAGGTGAATGATTTCCAACTGACTAGTCTAAAGTAAACCTTTCTCGAATGTGTGCAAATCAAGATGTATTCATCCTTCAGTTCTAGTGGATTAAGATTGCAACACGCTTCATATTAAGTCAAGGATGGACACACCCAGGATATTTTAGAGAAACTCACTTTGGAGAATCCTTGTCCAAGTAGAGGAAAACTGACGATGAAAAAGATAGCTAAAATCATTCAAGAGACCTATAAGTCCAATCCGATACCATGTCCGGTTCTTGCATGTTTATCTCTTAATCCACCCTTTCCTTTGTTGCACTCCAAAGTAATTGAGTCTGCTTCCTTGTTCCCCCTGCGTTGTAGGCAGTGTGGACCAACATCATTCTTATCAAAATCCTTTACCCTATGATGAAACATATTCTATCAATGGTATATGTGGTTGTTAATGGGGCCGTTCCTACTGTTTTCATTCTTAATATCAAATTAGTGCTGTGCAACATTATAATGAAAATAATTTCTTTGTCTAGAAAATGCTTGAGGAAATGGCTGCCTGTGTTTATAGTATGCTATAGTGAGTACTGTAGGAATTGTTAAATACATTAAATTATTAGATATCTTAGATAGATATCTTATCTTTATCTTTAATCTTTAGTTAGTTTGTTCTTATTCTTTATTTGTATTTTGGGCTTAGCTCATATTTCTTCTATTATAAATACAGTATCCTATATATATATATATATATATATATATATATATATATATATATATATATATATTCAACATAAAGAAGATTAATCTCATACATAGTTTTTACTATATTGAACATGGTATCAAGAGCCACGTTCTTTTAGGAAAAACTTTTCGTTGCCTCTGCCATTACACTCACCACTGTCGAAGTTGTTGTCACTGTCGTCTTCAGTTGTCACTGTAGCCGAAGTTACAGTTTTGACCGACGACCACACCGTTTTGATTGTCTCGGCCAAGCGACCACCGTGCTGTCAACGACGCTTTCATCAAAGCTCCAACTTACTCTCACGCGCGTCCTGTCTTCTCTTTGGCAGCAATTGAGAGAGACCAGCTTGCCTCTTTCTCCTCTTTCAAGATCTGTGCTTAGAGAATATTGGATTTTTAGAGTTTCTCCCTCCTGTTCGTCCATGGCTTCTTTCGCTGTTGTCTCTTTTGTTACCCGTGCGTTTGACTCGTCAATAGTGGCAAAGATGACTTTTGTTAGTTTATTTATACCACGAAGGCTCTTCAACAATGACCTCTTTATCAAATGGATGTGAACAATGTGTTCCTCAACGACGATTTGCAAGAGATTTATATGGAACAACCTCCCGGATTTGTTGCTCAGGGGGAGTCTTCTAGGTTAGTATGTTGTCTTCGCAATTTTTTAACAATTTGGTATCGCTTGAGTGCATAAACAAATATTTTCACTTAGTCTTTTCGGGGACCGAGAATTGATTATATGTATAACAAGCTTGATATATACGATTTGTATACACCAATTTGAGTGGGAGTGTTACATATGTTAAATTATTAGATATCTTAGATAGATATCTTATCTTTATCTTTTATCTTTAGTTAGTTTGTTATTATTTCTTATTTGAATTTTTTGCTTAGTCCATATTTCTTCTATTATAAATACAGTGTATATTCAAAACAAGGGAGATTAATCTCATACGTAGTCTTTACTATATTGAACATGTTGGAAGTCCCACATCGACTAAAGATGAGGCCAATTTAGAGTATACATGTAGGTGCAAACCTCACCTTACAAGTTGATTTTGTTGGGTTGAGTCAGGCTTACTATCCACTTCTTAACATGGTAAGAGTCATTGTTAGAGTTTATCCTAGAGAGATTTATGTTCGTTGGACATATCATTTCATCTGCTATCAGGTCATTATTGCACTACCCAATAATGTCTAGTCCCACGCACGAGATGTATATATCTCGGTTTGAGGGGGGTGTGTTGAAAGTCTTACATCAACTAGAGATAAGACTAATTTAAAGTATATATGTGGGTTCAAACCTCACTTTACAAGCCGATTTTGTGAAGTTAATTTAGGTTTAAAGTTTACTTCTTAATATAAATAAAATGTATTTTGTTTCCATTGATATATATGTATTTCTCTTATTTTGGGTTTTTAATAACAGGGGATGTTAAGAAACTACTTGTCAATAAAACTGGTTTAGAGCCTGAAGAGCAACGACTTTTCTTCAGAGGGATAGAAAAAGGTGATAATCAGCATTTGCACCTCGAAGGTGTAAAGGACAAGTCAAAGATTTTACTTTTGGAGGGAAATGCTAGCAAAGAGAGGAAACTTGAGGAAACCAGAAAACAAAATGAGATGTCTAAAGCTTTTGAGGCTATTGCTAGTGTTAGAGCTGAGGTGGACAAGCTCTCAAATAGGGTGAGCATATCTTTGAAGTATAATTACTACTTATTATAGAAACATCTGAATTGGAGAGTGAATTGTTGAATTATTTTAACTTTTCAGGTCACTGCCATAGAAGTAGCTATAAATGGTGGGAATAAAGCTGCTGAGAAAGAGTTTCTTGTGTTGGCAGAGTTGCTTATGAGTCAATTGCTAAAACTGGACAGTATTGATGCTGAAGGTGAAGCAAAGTTGCAGAGAAAAGCTGAGGTAGTTTTAATTATATTAGGTTGCAAAGCTGAAATGTTAATTTTTTGTTTCTTATTTTCCTTTTTTCCCTCTATTCCTTGCAATCTCACATATTGGTCACTCATGCATGACAATACACCTCTATTTTACTGTATAAAAATTATAAAGGAGTGCATGAATTTATGTTAAGTGTTTCTTCAACAAGATGCATTGCTTTTCAATGAATCCCTTGTGAAAAAATCTTGTTAATGAAAGAAGTCTTGAGAATGTGAGTGTCTTGATTCGTCAGCTGAGTCATGTGACTGGCCTAGACAATGAATAATCCTTCTTGCGATGGTGAAAGCAAGAGGCAGATTTGTTCTTGACAGTCTCCTTGTAGAGTGACACCAGTTTTTCTTGAAAATTACTTCTCATTCATAATTTTTCAATATAGTCTACCCTTTAAAAATGTTACAAAGATATCTTTAACAAATGTACTAATTGATAAAAAAATGATTCCTCATTAATATGATCATACGTAACACTTATTCTGATTGATTAAATGAAAATAAGAGGTCCATAATTAAATGAGTTGTGGTACTAATGTTTCGCTCTTTAATAGCTCAGGAAAAATGTTTTTAATTTCAATAGAAATTCAATAAATACTTGTGGAATTTTATCATAATAGATGTCACATAAGGTACATAGAAATGGAAATTTAAAGATGAGGGTTAGTTATAATTCAAGGTTTTTCTAGTTACAATCCTAGATGTGATTTTGCCATATCAATCTTAAATATTCTTTGATTCATCTAGCCTCTCCATGCTACTTACTAGTGCTTCTCTTCAATCTTTGTCTCATTAAACCTGGAGAGTCCAATAGACATGGACATTCCTCTTTCAACACTCTATCCATGTTAGCTTACTCCTAATTGTCTAGCATGTTCATTTCAAATGTTTGATTATAACAAATTGTTAAGAAGTGAACATGTTAAGAAGTGGATTTTAAGCTTAACTCAACCTTACAAAATTGGCTTCTAAGGTGGGACTTGCACCAACTTATATACTGTTAACTTACCGTATTTCTCTCCAACATACTCCCTCATGTCGAGACATATATCTCAAGCATGAGATTACACATTAATGGCTCAACAGTGGGTGGCACAATAGATACAATAAACAAATCTCATTAGGATAGATTTTAACCCATGACTCTAATACTATGTTAAGCAGTGAACTTTAATAGGTAGTTCGATAACAATCTAATAGCGGTCCCATAGCGATCCGATAATGGCTGAAACAATATACCCAACAAACAATAAATTTCGTTAGGATTGATTCTAACTCATGGCTCTAATATCTTGTTATATTACGGAGTGGACTTTAAGCCTAATTCATCCTCACAAAATTGACCTAATTATTTACTATGAAGTGTCCTTTCTAGTCAATGTGGGAATTCCAATACAAATAATATTCAATTTTGGTGAAATGATGATTTCATCTAAGTGGTCTTAATAGAACAGAAGATGATCTATCCTCTACTCATCAGACTATTAAGCATTAGAATGTTTAGTCGACAAAGTAAGAGCTTTAGAACGTATGAAACAAGTGTAAACAATAGGACACTCAACCAAAAGAATTGCAACAATCAAAGATGCTCTACACAAAATACAACAATTTACCTTGCAAACATCACCCCATACAACCTCCAGAAGTTGACTCACTTTTTCGTGATGATTTTGACACAACAAATAAAGTTTTTATGGGAGAGTATGCTAGATATGGTGTTGTTCGTGCAAGAAAAGGATAATCAGAGCAAAAAAGGTAACAGAAATAGGTGCTAGATAGAAGGCTACCAACTTCTAATAAAGCTTGAGACATTCAAACAGAAGATCAGCATGCCAACTAGCAATAATGTTTTTCCAAGGTCTATGAATAGAAGTGTCTTGTCTTGTAGAACAACTAACAAGTAAACAAAAATATCACCACATAATCTTTGCATGTAGTGTTGTTGTGTAAACCTCAAGTGTTGTTAAATCTGAGTGTTAAATCGGTGAATTTTCTTTGTAAATTTTACACTATTGTGAAGTTATCTCACTTTAGGGAAAGCCTAGTTTTCATATCCTCTTACAGAATCATCGTAATCAATTAGCACTTTAATTTGTTGTATCCGGGAGTAGCACAACTATAAATACTCATTATTGTTAGGAATTACTTAGTGACATTGTACTTATGTTCGTTATCATTGGAGGAGATAGAGGGAATACTCTGAAGTGACATTGTGTACATTTATAAACCAGAAGTGATTGTGAGAATACTTGTGTAATCAGTTGGATTATAGTGGAACTCTTTAAAAACCTTTTAAAGAAAAACTAGACATTACTTAAATTGAGTGGACCAGTTTAGAAAGTAAGTCTTCATTGCTACTTCTATTAGAAGTTTATACTGCACTTCTCATCTTTGCACAAGTTTTTCAAATCCCCACCTCCTTAACCTTCAAAATTATAGTTGAAAATAAGACTAATTTATTATTATCAATCATGAAAAATACATTCTCATATCCTCTATTTGTAATAATCTAATTCTCCTAAAAAGGGAAATAGGAAAACAAAATAAAATAAAAGATTAAATATCTATATCTTCTAATTAGGAAGATTCTAAAGATATTTTCTCTAATTACAACACTCTCCCTCAAGTTGGTAAATGAATATCAATCATTCCCAACTTGTCTACAAGATCTTGAAATATACCCGGAGGAAGCCCTTTTGTAAAAATATCTGCTATTTGAAGTTCTGTAGGAACATGAGTTGTAATCACAAATCCTCTGTCAAGATTATCTTTAATGATATGTCTGTCAATTTTTTAATGAAATGTCTGTCAATTTCAATGTGTTTGGTTCTGTCATGTTGTACTGGATTATGGGCTATGCTCATAGCAGACTTATTGTCACAGTGTAATTGCACCGGGTTCTCCACTTTGACTTTAAGATCATCCAAAATGATTTTCATCCAGAGTCCTTCACACATTCCGTGAGCAAGGGCTCGAAATTCAGCTTCTGCACTAGAACGGGATACTCTATCTTGTTTTTTTCTTCTCCATGTTACCAGACTATCTCCAAGAAATACACAATACCCAGAAGTAGATTTTCAATCGGTAATAGAACCTGCATAGTCCTCATCAGTATATATCTTCATAGTCAATGTGTCTTCCCTTTTGAATAATAACCCCTTTCCTAGACTTGACTTCAAGTATTGGAGAATTTTGTCAACTGCTTGCATGTGTCTCTCTCTTGGATCATGCATAAATTGGCTCACTACACTCACAGCACAAGCAATGTCTGGTCTTGTGTGTGATAGTTAAATCAATTTTCCTACCAATCTCTGATATTGGGCCTTCTCTATAGGAGCACTTTCTTCATTCCAATTATGTGATTCTGCTCTATAGGAACTGATGAGGTTCTACATCCCAGCTTTCTTGTTTCTTTGAGGAGATCAAGTACATATTTCCTTTGGGAGATGAAAATTCCGTTCTTGGAGTAGGCAACCTCTATTCTAAGAAAATATTTGAGTTTTCCTAGGTCTTTCATTTCAAACTTAGCTGCCAATTTATCTTTTAATGCCAACTTTTCTGTTTCATCATCTCCTGCAATAATCATATCATCCACATAGACAAGTAATAGAGTGATTTTACCTGTAGAAGAGTGTTTTATGAATAGAGTATGATCTCATTGGCTTTGTCTGTATCCCAAGGAAACCATTGCTTTTGTAAATCTTCCAAACCATGCTCTAGGGGATTGCTTAAGACCATACAATGCTTTCTTCAGGAGGCATACCTTGTTTCTTTCATTTTCACTTCAAAACGTGGGGGAATCTCCATGTACACTTCCTCATCTAGATTTCCATGAAGAAAGGCATCCTTCACATCTAGCTGGTGTAAGTCCCATCCAAAATGGGAAGCCAAAGAGAGAATAACTCGAACTGTATTCATCTTTGCCATTGGGGCAAATGTCTCCTCATAGTCAATCCCATATGTTTGGGTATATCCTTTTGCCACCAATCTAGCTTTATATCTTTCTATTGTCCCATTGCCTTATGTTTCACTGTGAATATCCATCTATACCCTACTGCCTTCTTGTCTCTTGGCTTATCAACAATCTCCCAAGTTGATTCCAATGTTCAATTTTCATGGCCTCCTAGATTGAGGTAGGAATTTCTGTGGCATCAATGGCAACAATAAAACTTTTGTGCTTATCAGAGAGATTGTTAGTGCAAACATACTGAGAAATAGGATATTTAGCACATGATCTTCTTCCATTTCTCAATGCAATGGGTAAATCCTCAGTAATACTTACCTCCTCCTCATTGATATCTTCAGGGATCCTCACCTCCGGATTAGACAATTTTTCTTGCTCGAGAGTTGAAGTGGGTTGTTTTCTTCTTTCATATTTGTTGCCAAAAAATTTGTCTTCTTCCTCTTCTTCCTCACTGTGGACTATGGTAGCTTCATTGCTTAGGAGGTCTTGGGCATCCTGCAAAGACAAACGTGGTAATGACAAGAAGGAGAGTTCATCCACTTCAAGTGCTTTCTCCCCCTGAAGTGGTGGACTGACATAAAAAGGATTGTGTTTCATGAAAGGTGACATCCATGGTGATAAAGACGCGACGACTCTGAGGATGATAACATTTGTACCCTTTTTTATTAGAAGGATACCCAATAAAGACACATTTAAGAGCTCTGGGATCTAATTTACCACGCTTAGGATGATGAGAGTGAACAAAAACAACACATCCAAAGACTCGACTAGGTAGACTCGTTATTATGAAAGAAGAAGGAACAAAAGACAATAGAGACTCTATAGGACTAATGCCATTTAAGATACGAGTGGGTAACCTGTTGATGAGATATGTGGCAGTTAACACAGCTTCTCCCCAGTAATTTTTTGGAACAGACATTTGAAAAAGAATAGCTCTAGTTACTTCAAGAAGATGACGATTCTTTCTTTCAGCAACCCCATTTTGTTGAGGGGTGTTAACACAGGTTAGTTCATGAACAATACCATTATGAGACAAAAAATTGAGAAATTCATGATTCACATATTCAGTACCATTATCAGACCTAATTCTTTTGATATTTTTTCCAAATTGATTTTGGACAAGACGGAAAAAATTAACAAAAATTTGAAAAACTTCGGATTAATTTTTCATAAGGTATGTCCACGTGACACGGGTACAATCGTCAATAAACGTAACAAACCATTTGGCTTCGGAAATAGAATCTATGACAGGACCCCAAACATCAGAGTGAATTAAATCAAATGGAGAAATACTCTTTTTATTACTAATAGAATAAGATGCACGATGGTGTTTTGACAATTGACAAATATCACAATTAAAAGACTCAACAGACTCTTTGGTAAACAAATGGGGAAACAAGGACTTGATAAGACTAAATGAAGGATGTCCAAGCCTTTGATGATGTAGCCATATCTGGGAATTTGCCCACGTCTCAGATGTAGCTTGTTGACTCATAATTTGTGTTTTGCTTTGGTCATCAAACTCTAAAAAATACAACTCACTTTGCTCCTTAGCAGTTAAAATCGTCTTCCCCATGGCAAGGTCCTGAAAAACACAATAAGTTGGAAAAAATGTTATTGAACAATTTAAATCCTTTGTGAGCTTTTGCACAGAGATAAGACTATTAGCTAATTGAGGAACATGTAAAACAAACTTCAATATAATAGATGAGTCCAAAATTATATTCCCAGAGCCGCATATAGGTATACGTTGACCATTTGCAACTGTAATAAGTTGTGTTTTATTGCTTTTACCATATGAGTCGAAAGACGCACTAAATGGTGTCATATGATCAGTTGCACCTGAATCAAGGATCCAAATACCTTGAGACACTTGACCAACACTATTGAGACAAATCTTACTTTTTATGGACAGAGTACATGATCCAGAGGGCTTACTCATTGATTCAACCATTGCTTCCAAGCGCTCTAGTTTCTCCTTATAAGCTTTCATATCAAGATCTGGTGGTTGTGGATTAGATTGTGAAGAACTAGATTGATTGGTGGCTTCCTGTTCTGAGGTAGTATGATTTACCCATCTTTGAGTAGACCCTTTGTTGTTTCCCATGCGTTCGAGAACATTCTTTCTTCCATGGAGTTTGAAGCATATTTCCTTGGTATGTCCAGATCTTTTACAGTATGAACAATAGTCCGCGTGAGTACCTTTTTCAAACGTCTTTCCCCCAGCATTTGTTCCCTTGTGGACTCCCTTTCCAGTTGTCATGGCAGAGCCTGTGTTGGAGATCCCTCCATTTAGCATGACAGTTCTCCGAGTTTTTTCTCTTACCATAAAAAAGCTTCTGACAGGGATGATAATTTTTCTCTTCCAAAAATCTAAACCCGGATTGGGTCATACTCATGATTCAAGCCCTAGAGAAATTTAAAGATTCTTCCCCTTTCAATGAATTCAGCAAGAGCGACAACATCTGTTTTACACATCTTTATTGTTTGGTTCTGATCAAATTCCATCCAAAGACCACTCAGGATTCCGTGATATTCTGATACGGAAAGGGAGCCCTGTTTTGTATTAAATATCTTGTTCACAATGTCATAGTAAGCAGCAAGATCCTTTTTTAAAGAAAAAGTGCTCTGTAAGTCATCCCATATTTCTTTTGCAGAAGAATGGAACATATAATTTCTCCTTATCTCAGGAATCATGGATTGCCACATCCAAGTCATAATTAATGAATCTTCATTGTCCCAAATTGAGAAATAAGTGTCATCTGGTTCTGGTCCTCCTCCATCTATGTGATCAAGTTTTGAACAACCCTTGAGAACCCTTCGAATAAATTGGCTCCATTGTAAGTAATTTTGACCATCCAACCGATTGGTACCTCCTATATTTGGTAGGTCATTAGGTACTCCCAAAGGAACCCTTTTTACTTCAGACATCCTGTAGAACGGAACTAGGAGTCTCCGGTGACCTTTTCCAAGACGACGACGGCGTGTGGGTCACATCGAGAAGAGGAGCAAAACCTTCAAACTCATATCTGCTCAAATATAGGCCAAATAAGTTGTCACTGACCCAGGAACATACTCAGGAGGCTCCGGCGACCCTGTCTGTGGTAGTGGCAGCGAGTGGGTCTCGCCGAAGGTGGGCGCGTGGGCTACACGCGCCGGCGACTGTGACGGCGCGTGGCAGCTCCTCTCACGGAGCGACTTTCGGCGTTGTGATCGCCGGTGTTGGGCGCACCTTTCTGCCCTATCAACGACCCCAACTGGCTACAACACCCCAAACCTATCATCTTAAAAATAAGAATAAAATTTAAGAAATATGAAAATAAAAAATAAGGAGATTGGGTTGAGCTGAGGTCAATTGGTTACCAAATATTCAAATCAAGACCATAACCTAGTTAGATTGGGTAATACTCTTACCGATACAACTACACCCGTTGAAACTACTCAATTTTATTGTTATTATGGTTCGGATTAGTTTGATTTTAATTGAAATGATTCCAAACTAGCTATTACCACACGTGTCTAACTATTTATTACTACGTGGAAATTTGAGTGCTCTACAAAATCCCTTGTGTGTAAAATGGTGGAATATCTCAAAGTTGTGTGGCAAAACGTTTTCACAAATATATTACTTTGTTAAGTTGTGTGGAACCAAGTGATGAGCAGTAACATGTTAACATACGAATTACTTCATGTATGGACACAGTAGAAAATATAGGATTGGGAATGAATGCGTTAGAAAGAATGGTGGGGGTTACCTTGGTGATTCAGGAGAAAAGCTGAAGTCTTTGTCGATCAGGATCATGTGTTTAATGTTTCCTATGAAATGTTGGTTATGATCTTCCTATTTTAAATTAGAAATCGGTGTATTTATTGGATTACCTAATTATAGTAGGAACTAATAATTATGCCATTAATGCTATTGAAGGCTGTAAAAATGTTTGTAATACTTATAGACGGTATGATGATCAATGAGTGGCAGAAAAACAGAAATTCTGACAGTCTCGGGAAAAAGAGTAGGACAGTAAGAGAAACTACTGGCAAAACCATTATGGAATTAGATGTCAATGTATTGTCTTCAAATATGATTCACGTAGAATATTGTGGTATTGATTTGTCCATCTAACAAATCCCACCTTTGTATTTTAAAATTTAGTTTATTTATTTCTGTCCATTTCAAGTGTATGTTTGTGATTGCTTTTTATTGATGTCACACTAGTCTCTACTAGTCTTTCTCTTCCTAAGTTCGATCTGACTTAAATCCAACATTGGAGAATGAATAGCAACATTTTAGTAAATGAGTTATGCCTTGAAAATTGAACTGGGAAATATGTTATTTGTGTGTTAAATTGCTAGTCAACTACTTTCTAACCACTTTCTCATTTCCTGTGTTGTATGTTTTTCCCTTTCCATTTTGGTAATCATAAATTGCATCATTTCTTCATTTATTGCTTTAAAATTACAAGCACTTTTATTTTGGAGATGCAATATCGAGAGACCTATATTTTGCACCACTATTGCACTTATTACCATTGATGGACTGAAACATGTTTCCCACCATTGAATAGGTGCGTCGTGTGCAGACCTTAGTGGATAAATTAGATTCTCTAAAGGCAAGAAACTCCAATCCTTTTATCAACAGTAGCAGCGCTGTCAAGGTAACAACCCAATGGGAAACCTTTGACTCTGGAATGGAAAGCTCGGGTACGCGATCAGATAACTCACCTTCAACAAAAATATCTCAAGATTGGGAGCGATTTGAGTAGGCTCAGAAATTGTTTTGGAACATTGAAGTTATAACTCTTGTATAACCTGCCCATCCTTGTTCCAGATTCATTTTTTATGTTTGCTTGAACTCTTGGCGCAACGGCAAGATCGTTGCTTTCTGATATGGTACGCAGAAGTTTTAATAGCAGAAATATTCTCTCAAAGCTAAAGTGGCATGTGTTAAGTCTATCCTTTGCACTTGATTTTAGGCGAAACATGTATATGAAACTGTATTTATACTTGAATATTATTGCATCCTTAGATAAGTTTTTTGTCTTCTGTTTGTGAAGTTGTTAATAGTTTATGCTGTTAATGGTGACAACAAACCTAAGATTAAATGCAATATATCGAACTCATTTAATTAAGTCATGAAACTTTTTTTGATATGTTACAAAATTATTTATATAATTTCTCTCACACACTTCATTAATGAAAGAAGATAAATATGATACGAAACTTAAATTTAATTTACTTATAAATTTGTCAAATTGAAAGATAATATTTTATTTTATAATATAACCACTTATAACATAAAGTTATTATTATTGAATACTTCACTTCTTCAACAATATTGATAATAATATCTAAACAAATTATTAAAAAAATTAAAACAAATTAAAAAAGAAATGCAAAAAAATATTTAAGGAACGATCAAGATAGTTACTGTATTTCAAAATTCGACGAGTATCTTAATCGGATTTTGAAATATGTTTGACTTTAAAATTTGACGAGTATCTTAATCAGATTTTGAAATATGTTTGATTTCTGAATTTAATTGGTTTCGAAATTTGATAAATTTATTAATTGAATTTTGAAGTTATGGGTATTTAGAAAATCCGGTTTGTTTCCTAAATGATTCGAAATATGGTGCAGGGCAAAAATAACTACATCAAAATGAAACAAACAAAAAATTTCAAACAAAAACGATTATACCTAAATGAGAAGATGAAGGTGAACACGGAGCAAGGCTCATGCTAAAAAGCAATGCAAACTCACCACCACAACAATGAAAAGCACGATCACGAGAGCGAGAGAAGAAGAAGAATGATGAAGAAGAATGATGAAACACAAATGATAGCCAAAGAAGAAGAATAGTGAACTTGAAATTGAAGGCAGTACAGTAAAATAATATAAAATAATTACAGGTGGAAGTAAAGGTGATTAGGTAAGACATATTATTTACCTAATTATTTATTTTACATTTTTATCAAATGACATAATGATCTACTTGAAGATGCAAAAAGGAAACTTGGAGGTACTGAAAAAAACGCTCAAATAAATTTCAGAAACTGATCCATGTATAAAACTACAAAAAGAAAAATTTTAAAATACAGGTAGGTTACTCCGTTAGTCCGCCTAGTGACGGGACGGATTGTCATATTCAGTCCACTTTTGTTTTTGGCGAACAAAAACGGATTGGACTAAAATGACATGTTTTGCGGTCCTATAATTATGGGGAGATTACTCCATCGTCACCACGTCTTGCTTCCTACATCTCTCTAACTTTTTTTATTTATAAAACTAATCTTATTTAAATATTTATTTTTTATTTTTATTTATTTTAGTCTAAAATTCTAATTTGCGGTCCTATAATTATGGTCATGGCTAGTAAGTATTTTGACAGTATTACTCTCTACACCATCTCACGTTTTTTCTTGCATCCCTACATTTTCTAAAAGTTTCAAAATTGTTCTTGTATTTCAAAGAAACCCTATACCTTTCTTTTTTTTTTTTCAATGGATTTCGAAATTCGCTGAAGAAAAATTCTTTCAACAAATTTCAAAATCCGTTTAAAGATTTTTCAAGTTTTCAACGAATTTCGAAATTTGTTGAAGTTTTCAAAAAATTCTTCAACGAATTTCGAAATTTATTAAAGAAATTTTTCTTCAACGAATTTCGACATTCATTGAAGAATTTTTTTTTCTTAAATGAATGTTAAAATTTATTGAAGAAAAATATTTTTAGAATATGGGAGTGTAGGACGAAAAATAGAGAAGTACAAGGAGTAACACTCGTATTTGGAAAAAAATGTATAGTTTTCTTTTTTGTTTCTCTACAATCGAGGTCTGTTCAAGGGATGGGTAGTAGGATGCTTTCTACTCCTTTCAGCTCTCAATTTTTAAAATCTTAAACAATAAAATAAGTAAATTAACATTTTTCCCTGGAGTACCTTTCTCTCTAATGCTTTTTTCACATGTGAGGATTTGGGGGAGATGATTTGGGGAAGAGTGATTGAATGAATTTGAGGGGATTTGAGGATAAATTTTTTGTTGTTTGTTTAAGTGGATTTGGAAGTAAAGTTTGTGAGAATTAGTGTAGGATTTGATTGATGTGACAAATTTTTTAATTGGTAAAAATTAAAGATTACCAAAATGCCCCTAGTTATTAAAGTAATATAAAATGTTATTTGTTAATGTTATATTTAATTGTAGAAATGTTTATAAAGAGTAAAAAATTTAAAATATTAATTAAAATTAATTTTTAAAAAGTAACAAAATTAAAATTTAGTAAAATGAATTTATTTTTAAATGTAGTATTTTTTTGTAATATAATTTTCTACCGAGTAGTATGAATTAATTTGTTATGGAAGTGAGATTGATTAATTTTGAAGAAACAAATAATGAAACAAAGTTATAATATTACATGACATAAAATAAAAATGCGAACATAATTTGTCGTTCAAGAATTGCACATAATCTTGTTCTTTGATTTCTTCCTTTTTCTAATTCATCCATGATTCGAGAATCCACCTGCAGTTCATTAAGTTCACAATAAATACAAGTATGAAAACTAATGTCAAACATAATGACATTCAAAAATAGGTAATGTAACAAATCAAACACATAAGTCAATTTAAGCAAAAAATTCATGTAATACATTCACGGAATAGTAAGCAACTTAATCATCTAAATGATGAAGAATTAAGTTAACATTTTGATTCAGGTGAGCAAATTGTCGGTTCATGTCGAGGGATAAGTTTGTCAAGTTATCTTCAATACGCTGAACCTGCACCTACATTTGTTCCATACCCTGCATTCTTTGTTGCAAGTCTTGTACCCCCTCCCACATTTGAGTCATCATATTAGGATTTGAAAGATGTGGAGGAGGTTGCACAGGGTTGTTATGATGGTGTGGTTGCTCTTCGTCGTCATCATCACCGACGTCGTGTTGCCAAACACCGCTGACATTAATAATATTCAACCTCTTCAAAGAATTAATTGAAAAATGATGTTTGGTCCCAATATGAGTGTTGACATCGGCATCAACATGTACTCCACAATATTGTATGATTTGGGTGATAAGGACACCGTATGGTAGGGGTGTGTCACTGACCTTGCATTTAAGCATATGTCGCATGATGTGATCAGGCCAATTAATAACTATATTATTTTTAAGCACCCATAACATAAACATATCCTCCTGCAATAACTTTGCAAAATTTCCAGGTCGTGGAGTCAACATGTGCACAATAACATAATGTAGAAGTTTATCATTAATATTCAAACAACCAACCGTTTTAACACGATGACCCTGCATTTATGGTCTAACCATAGTAGCTAATGCCATCTCCCGATCATAAGGGAAGTCATCTGGGATTTTGAATAACACAATTTTTGACTCTCATACTTCATATTAGAAACATTCAACCAATCAGCAGGTTTCAATCTAATTCTTCTCTTGTTGACCTCACTAAGCAAATATCCATTTCTATAAATCTTCAGAATTGAATAAAATACTTTAATCAAATATAGATAGAAGGGTCCCTGCAATGTCAGAAATTCAACCACTCCTTGAAGTAGAAGATGGTGTTGAAAATATAAGCCTGAACCGACAAATGATTCGAAATTCATAATTTTTGGAACAACAATATTCCTTGTGTAGAAATCAGCTACATAGTTTTCCGTCTGATGGTTGTGACTGAAGAATCGACGTTGATCTAATTGTTCTACAATAGATGGTCTGAAGTAGGTAACAGCTTCTGCCTCAGGTATAGTTTCTTTTCCCTTACGACTTTTCCTAGGTCTTTTGGTTGATGATGAGGCCATTTCACAATTACTTCAACAAAAGCATAAATAATATCAATAATAAGTTAAGTCATAACAAATAATTCAATATTAATAATAACAACAACCTAAAACAATTAAGTCATAATTACAAAACAAGGACATCTTAAAGTCATAATAGTAATACAACTAATCAATTAAGTCATAATAGTAATACAACTAATCAATTAAGTCATAATAGTAATACAACTAATCAATTAAGGCATTTTAACAGTCACCACCCGAGATCATTTTACATAGCTTATTCCACGTCTTGTGTGGTGGAAGTCCCATCAACCTCTTTGTACATGTGGGGTTTCCACATAAGAAATCATAACATTGCTCTAGCAAGTTTTCATCAACAATATTCATACCACTCAACATTTCATATATGTCTCCCTCTGTGTATGTGAATGTTGGGGTACGACGTAGGATCTCGGTTTGGGAACGTAGTATTTCATTTCTATTTTCCATTGCATCGACTTGACGCACGACTGCATTTAAAATCATAGAAAAATGAACATTTGTAGATCCAATGACATTTGTGAAATCATCCAGGCTGGTCGTCAGTTTATCAAATTGAGCATCAATTACGTCGACCATAGGTGCCTTCCTTTTGGAACTGTGTGATGATGAAGTTCCTCCGGATGGGACAGAAGGCACAAATTGAGTCTGCCCTAGACTATACTCATCCACAAATGGAGGAGGTGATGGTGGAATTGGGACAGTAAACACAAGATAGATGGGCTCCTTTGAAATGTACTTCATATTCTGATACAGATCAACCTGTACACGAGGCCCAACCCGCTGTCGACGTGCTTGACGAGCGGTCCGAACACCACTCCCAATAGCTCGATCCGCGACCCATAACTCCATCATTAAATCGTAGTGTTTGATATTGTTAACTCTCCACTTTGCCGCACTTGGCCTCGATTGAAACAACATACATTACACATCCTATGGTTCATATTATGTATTTTAACAATCCACCAAATCTTAGTATTTAACAAATACCTGAATGAGGTCATCCCACACTTCATCCTCAGCTTCAAATCTCATAGTTACGGCGTTCCAACCAAATCCACTTAAGCCAGCAAAGAGGTCATGTACCTCACGCCATTTATCTTTCAACATTTTCTGTCGATTTTTGACATTATTTTTCGTAATTGCTACATACCCAAAGCTATGAAGATTATCAACAATGTTATTATAAGCTTGGGATGTCCAACTTCCGTCAACCTTATTACCGAGCCGTGATTCCTCAATCATGGTGTGTAGAAGACGTGCGTCCATGTCTTCTATCCACTTTATGAACTCTTTAGTAGGACCAGAGGACTTAATGGCCACTCCCTTACCTCTGTTCATTTTAAACCTAATTGATAAACAAAATGGTCAAAAGTTAAGATTAAACAACCATAAAAGCAAGTTCTTGTCATTTTCAAATAAAATTGTCATACAACTAAATAAAATACAATAACTAGGAGTTTTGATAATCTTGCCACATTTGATCTGCTATTGAATCCCTTATACTACTACTAATCCTATGATCCTCTTCTCTAACTTGAGATGATGAAACATTATGGTCTTCCCTTTCATTCAACTCATTATCAACTTCATCAAGCAATGAGTCATCGTTATCCACGCCACGAAGGAAGTTGTGTAAGATACAACAAGCTAATATAATGTTTGTCATTGTCTCCAATCCATAGTGTGGTTCAGTGCCACTTGCAACGATAGGGAATCATTTTTTCAACACACCAAAATTTCTTTCAATAACATTTCTCAACGATGAATGTCGATGATTAAACAACTCGCATGCATTTTGTGGTCCTCTACGTGTATATTCTTTAAGGTGATATCTAACGCCTCTATATGGAGTCAAAACTGTGTTTTTCAACATAAATCCAGCACCACTGAGGTAGTATTTTCCTACAATGTTGTACACATAAAGGTATTTAGTGAGTATTAAATAAAATCTTAAAGATTGCAATATATACACTCACCTTGGGAGATAACCAACGGATAATCTTGATCAAGAGCATTTTTTAAAATTCTTGAATCATATGCAAGGCCTTCCCACCCATCTAGAATGTTGATAACGGTTGATTTCACCGTTATTTGAGAGTAAATTTTGATATCAAATGAACCCTTTTTGAATTAGAAACTTGTTTGTTCTCTTGATTTTAGTTTATTTTGGGAAATAATAGAGTTGAGGTTACACTTGAAGATTTTATCACTAAATCCCCTTGGTTTTGTAGGAAATTGTGATGAATTGAAAGAGGAGTTAAGTTGTCAAGAAGTTGGAACTCATAAAGGACAGAAAGAGCACCAGTGGAAAAGGTTGCAAAAGGTCGCACTCACGCTTGGGCGCCCTTTTCATGACCCTCAGCGCTGGAGCCTCGCAATCACGCTTAGGCGCCCTTTTTGGGGTGCTGAGCGCCATATTTCTTGCAACGTTTGATGCTTAAGCACCCTCCATTGGACACTGAGCGTTATTCTTCTCGCAAGCACGCCTGAGCACCCTAAGTAGGGGCGCTAAGTGGTGAAAACATTGGCCCATGGCCCAATTCAGCCCTATTTAAGGATTAACTCGACCTAGAGAGGATATTTCTTGACAGAATTGACACAAATTTAGATTTTCTCCAACTCTGAAGGTAGAAGTGGATGTGGAAGCTCTCCTCTTCAGATTTTAGGATTTTTCTATCTTTTTCATTCCATTGTTCATCTAGTTTCTCCATGACGATGGGAAACTAAACATTCTTTGTTGTTGGGGAATGATGTAACCTTGTGAACTCTTATGTATTTGAATTGATTCTTATTTATGTATGCTTCTTTCATTAATTGTTAGGGTTATTCTTCTTCGCTTACTGCTTGTTATGTTTAACTCATTCATGACATGATTATTGGTTTTCGTGATAGGGACACATACGGAGAAACCTAGATCTAGAGAATTGCTCCCAAAAGTAGTATTGCCTAGACATAGGGATATGAGTTTTGGTTATCTTAAGCTTTTGTGCGTATGTAATGTAGAATTAATGGCTAGGGAGACAAGGCCTTGTAAACTAGTAATTAAGGATAGGCTTTCTTCGTCGAGACATCGGGTTTTAAGTAATTTAGAAAGTGATATTAACATTAATGAAGAAGATGAATTCATACATGCATGAGAGGAAACTTGGTGAAATCTAAACCCCAACAACATATTCATCTCATATTTTCAACATCATCCATTCACCTTTGTGTTTTTCTTTCAATTGGTCAAAATTGCATTCATGATTATTTTTATAGCATTTGCATTCAAAACCACTAAATTGTTCTTCAAAAGTCTTAATTAGTTGGGTAATCACATAACTGTTTAATGTCGTGAGTCCTTTGGGAAACAATACTTAGTCTTACCATTTATTATTACTTGATACGATTCGGTACCCTTGTCGACATCTTAACAAATGTATGTGAATTTCATATCAAAAAATCACATGCCGCAAAAACATTTTGAGTTGGCCAATCTTTTCTTCCTCGAAATCTTGAAGCGTCTAATCTTGGCACCTTTACACGAACATGAGTACCGTTTATGGCCCCTAAACAATCCTAAACATAAAATTAACAAGTCATCATAAAACTCAAAGTTTGTATCATCCTTTGATAAAATAACATCTTGAAAAATGTTCAAATGAGTACCTTAAAGTACGAGTAAAATCGATTGTTGTTGAAGACATATGGATGAACCTCATTTCCTGAGGGTTGAATTAAAAATTCTGATTCCAAAGTTAAAATAGCATCCAACAAATTGTGAAAGTGTTTGCTAACCATCGACCCAAATCGATGAAAGAAAAATGTGACACTTCGATTCTTAACATTATGGCCAATTATATGAAGAAATTGAGTTACTTGTTCCTCCACTATCGATCGAATGGCATCCTTAACTAACCCAGTTGTTCTTAGTCTCTCACAAAGATTAATAAATGTCTTTGTACACATCCTAATAATGTTGCGGCACCAATTAGTATGCACAAGGATGACATTGTTGCCTACGACGATCTCTGTCTAGTAGGAAATTTCTTACACTACTCGAATCACTCGAGTACATATTCAAGATACTCAATGCATGTCCAACAATGCATAACATTGTTAGTGCAGCCAGTGAAGTGGTTATTTGTAATTGTTGACGTAACATTGCAACTATATTGAAGTTTACACCAACCACATCATCATCTATATCTTCATTATCCAAATATGATAAATCTATTTCTTCTTCCATCTATATTTACTTAACAAAATATACACCCTATAATTAAAATCATTCATTCATATATTCATTAAAATAGTTCATTCATATATTCATACATTCATGGTTTAATGTCTCTGTAGGTCCTTATTTTGACCCAAAATCTCAATTAAGTCCCCTTTCTTTTTTCCGTCTTAATTGGGCCCTTATTTTTATAAAATTGTAGTAATTAAAGGCCTGCCGTCAAATTGGACAATCGACCGTTTAATTGTGCGTTACGTGGCATAGGCAGTGTGTTCACTAATCACACGTGGAATTAAAAAAGAGTTTTGTATTAAAAAATATGAGGTTAAATCAACTTTAGGAAAAGGGCATAGTGGGAAAACTCATTATGATTCCCACTTCAGTAATTGGTCTTCCCCTCTCCTTCTCACACACAACCAGAGTGGCGGTGGCGCTTCGGGAGGCGGAGTGTGAAGCTGCGCTTCTCCTCAAGTGAGTCTTGCGTGGTCTCAACGTGGTGCGTCCATGTGACGCGTTGGCTGCGGAAGGCGTCGTGGACGATGTGGTTCGGGGTGACGGCGAAGGAGATGCGGTTCGAGGAAGGCGAGCGAGAGAGCATTAGTCGGCGGCACGCGGCGCCGGGGGCGTGGTTTGCGGCATTGAGGTAGAGGTGCATGTGGCGGTAGAGGTCGTTGAGGTCGACGCCTCAGTAGCCGTTGAACTCTAGAATCTCGAAATAGGAATATGGAGAAAGCAAATCTTGTAGAGAATCGTATAAGGAATGGAGCAATGAGAGAAGCTGGGATGGGAGAACGTTTTGGAGCACGGTGAGTAACCCTAACATAGACCACATTTGTGATAATATCTCCATTTTTGTGTGATTTAGTGTTTTTCTTGATTGGGATTTGAGAAGCGGTGGAAAATTGGAAATTGGAAAATGGTGGATAATATCTCTGGCCCCCACACCCACCTTCTCCTCCAAGACCTCATCGCCTCCTACACTAAACCCTTCGTCATGGACGTCAAATTCGGCTCCCGAACCTCGCACCTCGGTCACTCCGAAGACTACATCGCCAAATTCCTCAGCAAAGACATAACCACCTCAACCATTCCCCTCGGCTTCCGACTCACCGGCGTCAAGGACTCCCTCTCCTCCTAGGAACCTTCCAGAACCTTCCTCCAGACTCTCTCCGCCGAGGGCGTTGCCCTGGTCCTCTGTAAATTCGTCTCCTCCTCCAACTCTAACGATTCCCGTTTTGACCCCGATTGCGACTTTGCAGCAGAGGTTTTCGACGCCGTCTTTGAGCGCTTGGTGGAGCTGAAGGAGTGGTTTGAGGTTCAGATTCTGTATCATTTATGTTCTGGTGTTCTGTTTTGGTGTTCTGTTCTGGTGTATGAGAAGGAGAAGGGGAACAACAATGAATGATTGAAGTGGGAATCATAATGAGTTTTTTCCACTATGCCCTTTCCCTAAAGCTGATTTAACCTCATACCTTTTAATACAAAACTCTTTTTTAATTCCACTTGTGATTACTGAAAACACTGTGCATGCCACGTAACGAACAATTAAACGGCCGTTTGTCCAATTTGACGGTAGGTCTTTAATTGTTACAATTTTACAAAAATGAGGACCCAATTGAGACGGTAAAAAAAAAGGGGACTTAATTGAGATTTCGGGCCAAAATAAGGACATACAGAGACATTAAACCTACATTCATATATCATGATAACTATATTAAATAAACATAATACATTGCATTCAAGAATTCAACCTCATGAACATACAAATAACCATCACTCATTCACGCATTCATATATTTATTAAAAGCAAAGAATGTATAACACTCACCTCTTGAAGACGTATGAAGATTTGAAGCTGGTATGAGCAAAAAATTTTAGTCCAAATTCTAATGTAATGCCACTCACAAGTTCTCCAATTACATAAACACTTTCTCCTTGTGTAGATGATAATTTCAAATGTCAATTTTCATACATAACTATCACCCTAAACCAAACCTGCAAACATAATTATATGAAATTATTATGTAATAAAATTATTTAACAATGCACATAAAGCATAAAAAAAAGTTTCAATCTTACGTTAAAATGGAGCACCTTGCCACTTAAATCAATATTGCACCACAATCCTCTACCTTCACAAGTAATCAGCGACCAAATGTTCTTTTCTAACAATGCAACTATATTAAAACTTGTAAAGAAGGATTTCTTACATTGCCAAACTCATCATAAACTCGTTTCACTATCAACAAACAAACTTACAAACAATACCAATAACACAAAATGTTATTGATGAACCTCCACCACCTTGCCTAGCCTACACAACACACAAATGCTCCATCTGCTTGCCAAATCTCCACCACCTTCATGCACCTTCACGCACGTAGCTCGACCACACTAACAATACCTCCAACCACTGAACACCCGCATCACAAACAAAGACGTTAGGGGTGCTCATCTTTCACCCACGCACATCGACTCCAATGCATGGATGGGAGATGATTTACTCTTCTATGCATTTTCCAGGTTTATCTCCTTCTCCAGGTTCCTCGACTCCTTCAACAACCATGGAATAGAGCTCTCTGCAATGCCTGCAATGCCTGCAATGGTGGAATGGAGCTTCTTCTTCTCCAGGTTCCTGGATTGCTTCAACAACCATGGAATGGAGCTCTCAGGCAGCCTCCACCTCCACGCCAAGCTTCCTTGTCATGCTGGAAGGAACATCACCGAACCGAATACAGCGCGTCCAAGTGAGGGCACACAAACATGGAACCGGATACGCTTCATGGAACCAAAGACGGAGGTGTTGCCAGAAGAGGGAACCGAATACGCCGCTATTGGAACCGAATATGGGGCTGTGCGAGATCTGCGATCATGGGGAACCGAATACTCCTACGCCGGGAACCGGATACAACTCGTGTGTGAGTGGTTCGAAGATCTGGAACCGAATACTCCAACTATGGAATCGGATACAGCTCGTGTGTGAATGGTTCGAAGCTCTGGAACTGAATACTCCAGCTATGGAACCGAATACGCTTTCTTCAATTTCGTGATGAAGCATTGTTCATCGTCTTCTTTACCTTCAAACACGCAGATTCCACTTAACACATTCTTCTTCATGCCATCAACTCCTTCTTTGTCCTCATCTACAACCCTGCAACTAAAAAAGAACAAGAAAATTGGCAAACAAGATATTGCAATACTAACCTCATGTGTTGGTCTTCGTCGTCAATGGAAGAAACTGGTGTTGCTCTTCGTCGTCAATGGAAGAAACCGGTGTTGCTCTTCCTCGTCAATGGAAGAAACCGAACAAATTACACTTTCAACACCACCTGCACAGAGAACTCAGGACACCAATATATTAACTCCTTTTGATCGCGCAATAAACACAACAACGTACCCAACACCAACCACTTATTAATGGTTGCTTATGGTCAAAAGCGCTTTCAAACATTGTGACTGTGGGTGCAGGAATCTTTCCTGTGTAACGACTGTCTAGAGCAAGCTCAGCTCAGGAAATCTCTACAACCACGCCAAGCCAAATAACTTTGCTCTTGAATCTACAATAGCAGTAGTAAAAGTGTATTCAATTGTTCTTCTTCACGTCTTTTTAGTTTTAACTTATTGAAATCGGTTGTGTAGTTTTGCGAATCGATTTCGTATGTTAAGCTCATATACAGACAAGGAATTTTATAATAGGTTGAGGGTACATGTGACATTTAAGTAACAATCCCTCCAAATCTCTTCACTTTCGCGGGTGATAAAATACCATTGCATCCTGCAAATCCGTCTTCAGCGTTCCTTGTGTTTCCTCTCATCCGAACACAACTTTATTTTCAAATCGTCGCTTGCATTCACCTCTGAAGAGTATAATTTGTTCAAACGAACACTGCGTAAGTGATTAAGGTCTTGTAATAAGTTTACTTTAACATTTATCACGTATGCAGATAATGAATTGATGAAAAAGAATATAATATTTTTTATCCTTATTTTTTCTATTTAGGTTTAAATGCTTACTTCATCCCCATGTTAAGGGATGAATTTTTGTTTATTACCCGATTTTAAAAATGCTTCTATTTTATCCCAAAGTAGTATAAATTGTATCAATTAGATCCCTTCCGTTAAATTCACATAAGCAGAGTTAACTCCAACTTACGAATCTACACTTTTTCTTCTCTCTCCTCTGCATTTTCTGCTATTCCAGCTTTTTCTGTTCTTCTTCCTCACTTTTTCTTCTCTCTCTGCATTTTCTGTCCCATGGACTTCCCAAGTCATGATCTCTGATTATAACAAAAATAAACATACTGAGACAACATTATCATGAAATTCAAAAATACTCTGGTTATGAACTCCATCCCCGTATATACAGAACAATTTCCTTTTTTCACAATATTATTACGCTTTTCCACAACAACCATCAAAGGCATTAAATAAATTCTTCAAAAGAAGAAATATCCTCCTAATCTTAACTCCCATTCTGAATGGGGAAGAGTAGCAACTATACAGTGAAAATAATATTTTGTAGTAATGTCATTTGCAAATTATTGGAGGACTTCTTTATTCAGCTGTGAAACTTTTCTCCCTTAAATCGCAACATGTTTGTGCTTATTATCAACATTGAATTGGGTTGCCCTTTTAACCCGTTTTGGAATGAACCTTATATTTTCTTCTTCTATTTCTTTTAATCTCTCTCAGTATTGAATCATAAATCTGAGTTTTGTTGTGATTTGATTGTCCACGTTGATAATCTATAAATGGTGGCATGGGCACCGTTGTTTCATATATTTGTTTTTTCCTAATTTTCACCTTCATATGTTTCCTCTAACTTCTTCCATGGCCTTTGCTTCTTTTTCTTTATGTTTACGAAAAAAATACATAAATATGAACCAACCATTAACGTAAAATAACAGTTTAATTTAAAGTTCAATCGATATTAAATGTAAAATACAAACATTTTTCTGAAATTTGCATATTATCATTTTTGCAGTTTGTTTCTCTTTATCTTGTAACTTATCTATTAATTCCTCTAATCCGGTTGGGTGACAGTGGCACCTTTAAATATGAAAAGAAGAAAAACATAGAGCTAGTGGATTACATGAAAGCAAAAGAGAAGAATCTAATAGCAATGGCAAGAGAAGTAGAAATGTTACGAGCTGAGATTTTGAATGCCGAGAACAAAGCTAATTCACTTCCACATCATGGTCCTCCAGTCAACCATATCACAACAGGATCATTCTTGTTCTTTCGTGATTCAAAGAAAAAGTAGAACATCCTGCGTGCCACTCAAAAAGGAAGATTTGTTATCATGATATTATTATCAGAAGGTTGCATGGAGATAGATTTATATATATTAATTACCTTGCAGCTTTGGAATGAGGAAGTGAATAGTAACCTGCATGGTGACCAAGGTCTTCAATAGAAGGGCCAGAATGACCAAGGAATGAGAAGTTCTTCTAGACGATCTGACTAGGGACAAAACTATGAAGGTGGTCAGCTTCAATACTATTGAAGGGTTTGTTCGGGAATAGGTTAAGGCTTCTTATGAGTCTTTCTTCTTTGGATGATGGTGGTGGGAATGCAGGGTGACGAGTGAAGCGAGAGGTTGCATAGCAAAATGAAACTGATGCAAAGAAAAGCAACAGAGAGAGTTTGGAGAAGGATTTTGAAGATGCCAGCTTGCTTCATTGTGTTGTAGTCTGTTCATGTGATATTTTGTACATATATGTTTCTAATGCATTCTTAAAAATGCAGAGAGAAGAAAAAGTGAGAAAGAAGAATAGAAAAAGCTGGAAGTGAGGAAGAAGAATAGAAAAAGCTGGAACAATAGGATGTAGAGGAGAGAGAAGAAAAAGTGTGGATTGTAAGTTGGAGTTAACTCCGTTTATATGAATTTAACAGAAAGGATCTAATTGATACAATTTATACTACTTCGAGATAAAATAGAAGCATTTTTTAAATCAGGTACTAAACAGAAATTTACTCCTTAACATGGGGACGAAGTAAGCGTTTAAACCTTCTATTTATTTTGAGTAAATAAATGAAAATCGCAAAAAAGTTATTTCAAGTTTCTGTTATAAAGTGTGACCAATACAAGTTTAACATTCTAACTATACCTCTAGCTTCAGCATCTAGAGCAGAGCAGTTGATAAATGTCAATTTAAAAGTTAACATAAAAATGTATGTATAGAGAATAATTAACTTTATTTATTATTTTTAATCACATTATAACTATTTCACATTTTACTTCAAATGTACGTGATAGTTGTAACTATTTCACATAACGTCTCTTCTTCCTTATTTCAAACAATTAGAACATAAATGAAAACTTTCTAATTTTCATATGTCAATTTCACGTACATATAAATGTTATAACTACTTCATACGTTTATGTAACCACTTTTATCTGTTTATCTTTGAATAAAAGAATTACCATGTATCTCTCTTAAAATCAAGAAACGTTTATGTGCTAAAAAAATTAGAAATTAATTAAATGTTAAACACAAGATTAATAAAATATAAAGGTAATCATTAACTTAAATAGGTTTGTGGTCACATTAGCTAGGTGTCATCATTAATTTCTTTCCGTGTGTTTACATGGTTTGTAACCAACTTATAATATTTTTTTGTTAGAGTGACATTGTTAGCTATAAATAAAGTTAAAATCTCTTGTAGAAATATTTTTAAAAATTGAATAAAATTCTTTTTTTCAGACACATTTTTTAGAGTTTTCTTTTCTTACTTTTATTCTTATCTTAAAAGACTTTTTAAAGTGACGAATCCTTCTTGAACTTATCCTTTGATAGTAGTGACATGTTTTAATTTCATTCCTTTCCTTAATCCATTTTCCATTTCCTTTTGTCACTTGTTCTTATTCTAAGTTGTATTCTGAAATTGTTCAAAATGTAAAACTTTCATAAACATGTTCCCTGTAAGATATGAGGAAATTGTAGTAGTCAACAAAGAAAGTAGTTATGAGACTTGAGAATTATTGTGGTAATTGGTTTTTATGATTTTAATTGCTATGTTTATTAATTAATGTTATTATTGATTAAGTGAAATACATTATTGATATGTGGTTATTTCAATGTGTGTGGGTGTTACTACCAATGTGATGTGTTGATTGGTTGATGGAGGGATGATTTAGGATTGAAGGTGTGAGTTAAATTCTAGAAGAAAAAAGAGTCAAGGAAAAATTTTGTTTTAATTGAATTTTAGGCTCTAGGGTAAGGGTCTTTTTGCCTTTATTAATTGGTGTAGAAATTAATATAAGGAGGTGTAGAATAAAAGAATAAAAAAAAATCTGACACTGTGTTCCTTTGCGTGGATACCCCTGTTCACGCTGATTTACGAAGATTGATTTGCGAAGAAAGTCATGTTCGGTTGCCACAATTAATTTGCACGGAGGGAAAAGCGAGGATTTGCGAGATTCGGATACAAGGAGCATCCCGCTAATATGAGAAGATTTGCGATGATTTGGGTGGAAAAGACTGTTTTGCCCCGTCCTATTTTAAAAATTCCAAACAAACCATTCAGTCATGCTTAACATAAAAAATCATACTCGTTTATGCAGCTTAGGGCGACTGAGAAGTGTGTCTGCGTGCTGGAGTTTTGTGTTCGCAGTGAGGACGGGGTAGAGGTAATATTTATTTTTGAATTTTGGTGTGGTTGTTGCAGGTTGAAGGTGTTCACGGTGATGAAGAAGAAGACAGTGGTTAATGGACGAGGAAGAACGTGGTTGACGATGACGACAGAGTTGAAGAGGAGATGTGTATTCGGTTACAAAGAATGGCGTAACCGGTTCGATGATGAAGAAGAGTTGCACAGTGGGGCGTATTCGGTTACACGTGAAGATAATCGATTACACCTTAGAGTTATGGTTGGACGCTATTGTTTCTCGGGCCATCTTCAGAAAAAACGGGCCTAGATCCGGATTGTCCAAGGAGGACTCTTCTACTACCAACGTCTTCTTCACGGTTCGGTTCAGCGGTGGGGTCCGCCTCTCACCGCCGTCTGCCTGTGGCATGGTGCGGAGGTAATCCGTGAAAGGCTGCATTTGAGGTGGCATGGGGAAAGATTGAATGGAGGATTGCCCAGAAATCAATATTGAAACTTTTGTGGGGAATTTGAATGGGCAGTGTTGTATTTATGGGTTTGGGATTGTGGGTGGAGATGAAAGGAGGGAAGCTTCATGATTTGTGTTTAGATTTGGAAAAGAGAAAGAAAATTTGTTAGGGTTGTTATGAAAATTAGGAAGTGATAAATAGAGAGAAAAGGGGAAATAGATTAGGCGTGGTAATGGTGGAAGGTTGCTTGGAAGAGACGCGTCATGATGGGGGAATTGACATACCTTAATTTGAGGACATGCTTGACGAGGAAGAAAGGGAAGAACAGAGAAATGAAGTCCATGATTACAAACAGAGCAGTGTTTGAATTGAAACAGAGAAATTTATGTTATTGAAACTGCTTATTTGCAACAATGGCTTCTTTTTGTATTGCTTGATGAATGCAAGTGTACATGGTTGTATTTGTTCTTAAATCAACAATAAAGAGTACTTTTGTGACATTGCATTTAACATTTTTTTTGTTTAACGTATAAAATTTTCAGTTAAATTTAGAAAGAAAAGTTTTGTTGTAGCTGAAAATAGGAAAATATTCAAATGGGTAAATTATGTTTTAAATAAATTAATAATAAACCAGTGTTTTAAAGAGTTTGGAGGAAATATTTTAAATCGTGTTCATATATTTATTATTTCTTTAGAAATTTTTTGTAACTTAATTTAAAATAAGAATAAAAAGTATGTTATTGGAATAAATGATAATAAATAATAATAACTAATAATAATAATAATAAATAATAATTATTATTATAATAATTAATAATAATAATAATATTAATATTAATAATAATAATAAATTAATAATAATAATATTAATATTAATTTTCTAGTAAATTATATTACAAACAAATATTACATTTAAAAATAAATTTATTTTACTACATTATAATTTTTATAATTTTAAAAAATTAATTTTAAAAAATATTTATGATTTTGGTCTTTTTATAAACATTTTTACAATTAAATATAACATTAATAAATAACATTTTATATTACTTTAATAACTAGGGGCATTTTGATAATCTTCAATTTTTATTAATTAAACTAATTTTTTAAATCTGTCACATCAATCAAATTCTACACTAATTCTCACAAATTTTATTTTTAAATCCACTCTCAATTACCCACAAATCCACTCAAAAAAACAACAAAAAAATTATCCTCAAATCCATTCAAATCATCTCTCCCAAATCCCTACAAAAGAACAAAGCCTGAATAATAAGAGAGAGATTTTGTGGATTTAAAAAGATTTATTGGTTGTTGATATTTTAAAAGTAGTTAAGAGAGGAAATCTTAGTGGTTTTTTAGATTAAGTGAGAGATATTATTTTAACTAAAAAGATAAAGACAGAATAGAAGAAGATAAAAAAGATAAGAGTGGAAGGGGTTTGCATATTGCTTCCCTAATTATAGAAAACGAAATTGAGAGAGATAAGGGAGAGGAAAGACATTTTCTAGGAGAAAAGAGGAAGAGTTGCATAAAACCTTAGTACAAGGAAGGATTTGTGGTGTTTTTGGAGTATAAATAAAGTCCTAGTTTGTGTATGCATGAGCTTCCACGTGATCTAAGGTTAATGTATGTATGTTTAATGTTTGAATCATGTCCAGGCGTCACTCCCCGCCCTCGTCTCCGTGCCCGGGTGTCACATGCCCACCAGCTTTTGCTCTAGGCTCTGATACCATCTGTAACGCCCCGGCAACTCACAGGAACCATCGACTGCCCCCACAGATCACCACCAGGCTTTCCAGTGTGCTTTGTCACTTTCCGGGAAAACTTCCCAGAAGGTCACCCATCCCAGAATTGCTCCAAGCTAAGCACGCTTAACCATGGAGTTCTTATGGGCTAGGCTACCGAAAAGCAAATGCATTTTGGTGATATGAGTAGTCAAATCAATTCCTTTAAGCTATCCTTCAACCGTATAGTCCCATACCTATACAGTCTCCAAATCCCTCTCATTCCGGTGTATGCTCGATTCGTCCATGTACCCCTTCCACCCGAAGCTACCAGGAGCCGCTCTGTGCCCCCTGCACCATGCTTCTTGCACCGGCATCACTCCCCGCCCTCGTCTCCGTGCCCGGGTGTCACATGAAACGTGATGATAATCAAAGATTGAGGTTAATGGTTATGTTTAGGGTTTGATTACTATTTCTTTCACACTTAAAATGAAATTACAGTCTTAGATACTTAAACATAATACACTAATGTGGTGGAGAATTTAATAAAAACACAACTTACTCGAATTTTCTAAAAAATGAGATTATTATCCTTAAGAATTTATCAAAGTGTATGTACAAATTTCCTAAAATATGTATTAAAGAATTGATAGCAAAAATAATTCTTTTAAGGAGTAAATATAAACTTAAGACCGAAATTAAATTGAATAGAATAGAGTGAGAGTGATAGAAGAGATGTGTTGTCTTTCTAAATATGAAAAAGAACACATATTTACAAGTGTAAGAAGGGTATATATGAGCGGAAAATATATATCTTCCGACTTTTGCCAAGGAGAAAAAAAATTCGCAACCACCATTATGGTTTTGGGAACAAAATGTGTAATGTTAAAAAAAAATAGTTGTAACAATTTTCTTATTAAAAAAATATATATATTTAAGCAATTTTTATACTATGTTATAGCCACATAAATTATATTCATTTGTAATATATTGATTATTACAACCATCTCCACATTATGTGAAAGAGATAAAGATAAAAAAAGAATGTAAAGGATAAAATCCTACATACTTAGACGTAGTACACCAATCGTAGTGCGCTAATGCTGGTAATTCTGAAACTACGGAGATAATTTTACACTTTACTATACATGACTCATAAGTCTATGGTCAAACCCCTTGCTCCATTAACATAGGGAGATGGTGAAGTTTTATCAACTCTAGAGGAGTCATGCCTGGTTGGATCATATTTTTCACCATCACCCCATAGGGCATAGGCTTCTTCGCCGTGGATGGCGTCGTCGCCGATCTCGAGCTGATCGTCCGGCATCCTCAAGGGTATGAAAAACTGTATGGCTAGAAGAATGAGTGTGGTGGAGACCAAGTTCCATGCTGTGATGAAACATGCTGCCACCAATTGCTTCAAAAACTGGACACCACCACTGCCACCATAGAAGGCACCCCTTGAGTTGCTCACTGGCAATATGAGCCTACAAAGCTCAGGTTCTGCTAAGAGACCTGTGAGCAGGCCACCCAATAAGCCCGCAACTGCATGTGTGTGAAATACTCCTAGGGCATCATCTACCTGAGTGTTGTAAACCCACAAGTGGCAAAGGGCATGCAGAGACATTATAAATTAATTTGATCTTTGTTTTGCAATGAAAAATTATCATTTTACATCCATCTTTTTCTCTTAACTTCACTTTACCACCTATTTTAATAGCCAAAAAAATATTAAATATGTTTTTTTAATTGATATGAAAAATTGTGTTTTTTTGGATTATATTAGTTTTTTATGAAAGCGAGTGTAAAATAATTTTCCGGGACATTTGGATTATATTAGTTTTTTTTTGTGAAACTTCAATTATCATAATGAAAACACACTGCATATATTTATTAGAAATGAAATTCAATACTTTATAATTTAGTTTAAAAATAAGGCACATTTTTAACCCAAAAGTATTTATGTATACTAACACTTGATACACAATTGTACTTAGAGAGAATAAAAGTGATAAGCTTATAGCATATATGATATAATAAGAACATAGATAAAAAGAAGAAATAAAATGTAATAAGTGTAGAAAGTATACGTGTATTATTACTCTTTAATAAGAAAATGAAATATTTAACTAATAAAATAAATATATAAAAAAATTAAAATAATATAATAATATTTATATTTATTAAATGGTATGGAAAAATATTGGGTCACAAAAATCATGGTTGTTTTACAATATAGCATAAAAATCAGAACCTATACTAATTTAATGAGAAATGAGATAGATATACGTTTACACCATTTTTAAACTTTGATTTTAATTTATTCTAATTTTTTGTCTTTCTAATTTTGAAATACATCTTTATGCTCGAAATGGTTTAGATATTAATGTATAGACAACAATGATTTAGATAGTTATAAGAAGACTATAAGGGGTACATTCGAAATTAGATAGAAAAAATATAATTATTTTCCAAATGAGCTAGTGCTGAATTTTAAAAAATGTTAACGGACCAAAAAGAAATTTTATGTACATGGTATTTCTTCACATACTATAAAGATATTTAATTAGAAATAATTGTATTATTCAAAAACTTTCAAGATTTTTCTTTCCATTCTAAAAAATGAAAAATTTACGCAACTGAAATTAGTATATGTTAATTAATTATATAAACAGTGACAAAGAAATATATTAATTAAAATAAATTTAATAATATAATATGGAAGATATCATTGTGGATCAGTTTTCCATATTGATGGGTTTTGAGGAAAATATTGGTTTCGTTTTTCTTTTAAATAGAAAACAATATAAGATACTATTAAAAACAGAAAAGTATATAATACAAAATATCACAACTGGTTTGAGTCGTTTGAAAAGAGATGCTGTTGCTATGATTAAAACAGTGCTGAGGAAATTTATTTCATGACAAGGACATCCAAGGATTATTATGAAACTTGAATTAGATTAATAATATCTTTTGAGACCTAAATGTCATCGGACAAATAATATGAAAACTATTGATTTGACATGATGTTTGAAGATTTTCTTTGTTCAAGATAAATTTATATACAACCAAAACTTGAACCTTGAGTTCCATTTGTTTTAGATTTCTTCTTTCTGACACTAGTAAAAAAAAAGGGTTTCTAACGCGGCTAATAGGTCTCGGTTTGAATAAACCCGAAGCAAATATCAGTGCGGTGGTAGTATTGTAATTTGAATGAATTTATAGACATTGGTTCAACAGGAACCGAGGCATAATAAACATATTAATTCGGTTAAAAATTGCCCGAAGCGTATAATCTGCGTATAGGTACCGGTTGGAGAAAGAATCGAGACAGTAAAGGTAAATTACTTCGGTTAAAGAAACAACCGAGGCAATTTACCCTACCTACCTGCTCTTCTCTCGGCTTCTCTTCTCTATGCTTCTCTTCTCTCTACTGCCATCCAAGAAATTCTTCTCTCCCGCTGCCATCCAACCAGCGCCTCCCCGTTGCTGCTCCCTCACCACCGCGGCCTCCCCGTTGTTGCCTCGTCGTCGCGTGGTCAACCACGGCCTCGTCGTCGAGCTCCCTGTCGTCTACCTGCTCTTCTCTCTGCTTCTCTTCTTTGTGCTTCTCTTCTCTCTGCTGCCATCCAACCACTGCCTCACCGTCACGCCTCCCCGCTACTGCTCCCTCACCGTCGCAGCCTCCCTGTTGCTGTCTCGCCGTCGCGTGGTCAACCACTGCCTCGTCGTCGAGCTCCCTGTCGTCACCAGCTTCGTCCATTGCGGAGCAACGGAGCCACCAAAATCGCATCCTCAGCAGAATCGCGCTGGTGCTATCTTCCATGGCGATCTTCACGAAGCTCCGACGTTGGCCCTGCAGCCTCCATCTACGCACCACTGTTCATCTTCATCACCAAGCCGCTCCAGATCCGCTCCACAATGTCACCGCCGCTGCCTCCCCGCTGCTGCCTTGCCGTCGCGTGGTGAAGACAGTGTTGCCGCCGCATTGCCGCCATCGTCGCGTGGTCTTCCTAGGTTCTTACTGCATCATCGCGTTGTCTCTAATGGACGAAGATGATGACGGACGAAGGTGGTCTACGGTGGTGTTTTGGGTGGTCCGATGTGAGAAAGATGGCAGTGTTTGGCGACGTGTGGTGTTTGGCAGCGTGAGAAAGACGACGATGGCGGCGTCCTGATGGGGAAACCAGAAAGAGCATACTGCCTCGGTTCCCTTTGAACCGAGTTCTAATCGTATATTATTTTGCCTCGGTTCACAGTCGAGACATAAAAGTGCAGACCTTTTACCTCGTCTGAATATGCTTCGGGTCAAGAATCGGTGTCTATACGCTAAAATAATCAGTGTCATAACCTCTGACTGCACTAGTGTGAAAGAGAAATCATAAGATATGAGAATTAATTCATCAATCTTATTTGTGTTTTTCTCTCAAAACCAACCTAAACCTTTTCTTTTTAGGGGAAAATAATTAATCAAAAGATTACATGTGAATTTCTCCCTATCCTTGCAAACTTTGTAACCTTATTGAATGAGTACTAATGAAAACCTAAGCAAAAGCCAACCAGACAAAAAATTATTGGATAAGAATTAACTAAACAAAGCATAGGAACTTATCAAATCATATTGCAACTTATAACACTTTTAAATATTATTTCAAATATCATTTCATCTTCTCTTCTAACATGCTCGTTAAAACTATCATTGTCTTTCTCTTCTTCTTTTCTTTCTTTTTAGGGTTAAATATGTTTTTAGTCCCTAAACTATTGGCCGTTTCTGGTTTTCGTCCCTCTTTCAAAGTAAGGTACGATTTGGTCCTCAATCTTTAAAAAACGTTCGTTTTAGTCCTCAAAATTTTGTTTTTAGTCCTCGTTTTAGTCCTCAAAACGTTCGTTTTTTCGACTAAAACGAACGTTTTTTAAAGATTGAGGACCAAATCGTACCTTACTTTGAAAGAGGGACGAAAACCAGAAACGGCCAATAGTTTAGGGACTAGAAACATATTTAACCCTTCTTTTTATTCCACAATTTATCAAATGAAAAAATTAAATAAGAAAGTAAAATATCATATTCTTCACTGTTGACTGAAATATATTAAAAAATAAGTTGTTAGTTTCGATTCTCAGTTATTATTCAATTTCACTCTTATGTGTTTTTTAGTTTTTAATACATTTTAGCTTATATTATAATAAAAATTGTTTATTAATTAACACTATATTGATTACATATCAATTTTCTCATTTTTCTTATAATCATTATTTTATTTTAGGGATGTTTATTATTTTCTATGGTGAAAAAAATACTATTGCTAAGTGTTTGTGATATTTTGACATATAAAAGAAACAGAACCTTCTGCAGAAAGCTTGACTTTTTGTGGAGGATCATCATAGTCATCCATGGAATGCTTCCTGAAAGTATTCCCATCACTATAGCTGCCCAAGATTGCACAAGCCCTGCAAATTTTCATTCTCACTTGGATATTAATTAATGTCGAACAAATGCCAACGATGATACATGCACATTGGTGATGTAATATTAAGCACTTTAATATGATTTAGTCAATGTATAATTAAATATTTAGCTATTCATACTTTTTTTTTTGTTTACTTTGATTGTGTCACCTTTTTTGCCTGAAGATTATGTCACTGTTTAGACTTCGTAATTTGTTTCTCAACGGGTGTGACGTGTATTTGGAAATATTATATCATGACGATTTTGAAGTAACATGTGTCGGGAAATATTATTGTTTGTAATTCATATTATTATTAAATAGAGGTTATTTTAAAAAACAAAAATCAATAACGAAGTGAACATTAGTAATTTTTAAAAGATTAAAAGAACATGTCAAAAATAAAGATTAAAAAATGAAATAAATTAAAACTATCATTAGAGCAGAATTGACCAAGGTCGGTCTTCCATGTACGGATTTGTTGAACCTCAGACCATTCAACATTCTGGTAACACACTTGAAAACATACAACATTATTTGCAAACATGGATGGATGAGTCAAAAGGAGACGTATACCTTGTGCCATACATTGATGGGTAGGTGTTGTTATATGTAAAAGTTCATTATTAAAGTTTCCTTAATTAGTTAAATAATTATTTGTCCTTCGTGATAGGTCGCACTAGCAGCTGATGGTCATCATTCCCAAACAATGTAAAATTATATGGTTTCGTTCGTTGCATAGGAAGATGAAAAATGACTTGAGAACAATGCTTCAAGGGTAAGTGTTTCTCCAAAAATGACTTTGAATTTGATGTTCACCTTAAACTTTTATGATAAATATAGTTATATTAATTTTACTTTGTGTTTTCAATCTGTACAGAGTTATTGGTAAATCTCGAGGTCAACTCGTTCAAATTTTGTATCCAAAGGTTGTAAGTCATTTATTGTTCTAATTCATTTCCTATGTTATTGAATTATCTAAATTCTTAACTATTTAGTTTGTCATTTTAGTGTAACCAGCAGCTAGATTCATGGGAATGTGGCTTCTATGTCATGTGTTGGATTAAGACCATCATTCGAGCTGTCATTACAGATGACTGGAATGAGGTAATGATGTATACCTTGAATACATTACAAATCAAATTCATCTTCAAACATATATGAAACCATAATGAATCTTTCTTCAATTTTGCAGCGCTTCAAGAGTGCATCTCCTATACCAGAGGACACAATTAGGCAGATAAGGCAGGAGTTGACAGCTTATCTTCTGCAAAGATGAAGTTAGGAATAGTTTTATTTGTTGTTAAACATTGCTTAATTTTAGTTTAAGTTTATATCTTGATAGTTTTGGTAGTGGATTATTTTTTATATTAAGTAGAACTTTTTTTACATTGAAATGGATATATATATATATATATATATATTATACTATATTGTTCTGGGATAATTTTCTGCTTTTTTCAGGTGTGGTTTTATTGCAAAAATAAATTAATTTTTTTAAAAAAATATCCAGTAGACGTCGGTTAGTTCACTAACGGACGTCTATAAACGTCTGGCAGTGCACAAACCGGCGTCCAATCCCTAATCCCTAGTACAAAACCGTTCATGCATATGGACGTCGAGGGGATACACCTCGGACGTCTGTGTGACGTCGAGGCTGATGCAGCGGACGTCTATGTAGACGTCGGGCTGCCACAAAGGACGTCTATGTAGACGTCAGTGGGTACCCCCTCGGACGTCTACATAGACGTCGAGGATGACACGACGGACGTCTATATAGACGTCCGATGTGTACCCCCGACGTCTGACTGACGTCATCCACAAAGACGTCGGAGAGAGGTCGAACATCAAAAAACCAAAAGAAGAGACATCTAAAGTCTTTTCTGCACTGGTGTATATACTCCATGCACAAATTAAATTGTCATCATGTCAAAAAATGTCTTCGGTGTAAGAAAAAAAATCCAATTTCATTTATAGAATGACTATCACGTATAAACTTTTATAATTTGTTTGGGTCTTCTACATTAATAATACATATTTTATTATTATATTCAATTATTAATTTCTTAAGAAATTGAATATAAAATAACAGTATAATATTTAATAGAGAATATATTTCCATTCGTTCTTAATGTTTTTTTTAAGAAAAGAATAAATGTTGACAAGTGAAATAAACATAATTTTTTTCAAAAATAAATAATTTATAAAGAACTAGTGAAGTAATAATTTCAATGAGTTCATTTTAACTATATTACTAGGGTTTTGGTAAAAGAATTATTAGAAGCTTAAGAAAATTTTATAGATAATATTATTGGACTGTTTTTCTATATATAGTGAAAAAATTAAATAGGTATTTTTTTCAAAAGGGTTAAACTCCAAATATCTCATGGATGAAAATATTGAAGTGTTTCTTAACTGTTGGGTAAAACAGGAGGAGAATGAGTTATAAGGATGAAAATAAGCATGTTAAGAAATGAATAGAAATATACCTGCTCCTGGGGTGATGCAAACGAGTCCAGTAATCATGCCCTGAACAGCTCCAATGACAGATGGTTTGGAGAAAAAGATGACATCGAGAGAGGTCCAAACAAGGAGGCTAGTGGCTGCACAAATGTTAGTGTTGAGCACAGCAATGGAGGCGTCAACGTTGGCTGCATAAGGTGCTCCACCATTGAACCCTGACCATCCCATCCACAGCAACCCACCACCCGTTAGCATCAGCAGCACATTGTTTGGTGGAGCTGGCATGCTTGCGTAGAGAATGACTAGGCCTGGCATGCTTTGAAGACCCACCAGAGTTGCTGCTGTTAGCTGCCACGCGTTGTCACCTTTGTTCAGCCAGCTCGGTGCTGCAGGGAGGTCTTCTTCGTATGCTGGGGCTGCGGCCATGCTCCCACACCTTTAGACCAATCTTTTCTCATCTGCTTTATGTGTCCCTGTTGTTCTTAAGTACATACCAAAATTGTAAAATTTATGACGAGCTCTACTTTAAATTTAGATTATAGCAGATAGAATAATAGATTAAATAAATAAATTCTAGACAACATAATTATAAGAAAGAAAGGTTAATGGTTTGTTTAATTTGAACAATGAAATTGAATAGGAAAATAATGAAGGTTGAAAATCGTTCCTTTTTTTTTTTTAACTATGTTGACGTGTTTAGGCAGGTTGTTTTAGTTTGAAAATTTCACATAAAAATATCTTTATATTAAGCCTATAAATAAGGGATAACTTTTAGATCACATTTTGTAAAATTAAATTTTAAGACTTTGGTGGGGTTGGTATACTTATCAATAGTGCAGTGCCAATAAATTGTCCAGCAGGTTATTAAAGCTTGAGGATGCTGGACTCTGTCTTTTGTGGGTTGGTGTACCTGTATTTCTTTAACTTCAACAAGAACTGAAAACTACGAATATTTTATCTTGTTATTGAGAAATAATACTTCCACCAATATATATATATATATATATATATATATATATATATATATATATATATATATATATATTACTTATTCTGTAATTTTGAGGATAGAGAACACGGTAGAAAACAAAGAAATGGAGTTAGAAATTATTAAGATATATATAGTTGGCTTGAATCTTTCGAAGCTTCTGTGAACTATCATAAATTTTCACAACTTGGAACAATTATAATTTATGTTTAAATTTTGGCTAAAAGTACTGTTATAAGAAATGGTGCAGGGTGGTAGAATAGTCTACTGACGTGACGTTAACATCACAGCAACAGTTTAACCTTGATGCTGGGTTGATATCAAAGGATGGATTCTGCCGACCTTACTTAGCCAGGAACGTGGCACAGGGATTATCATTAAGTTATCTTGTCAACTTTTTCGGGTTTGAGGACATGATCACAGTGTTTTTTTTTATCGAGGAATCTTGTTCACTGACACAAAATACGTGTGACTTAGTATATTATTTGTCGCGTAAAAAAAATCCGACAATGATTAGGAAAAACTAAATTTATGATTTTCTAAAAGAAGAGAGATTTAAATAAGACAAAGTTTCGAAAAATGAATGAAAAAAAAAGAAAATGAAAAACATATTTTAACATTGATTTTTTTAAGTGTATATCATTATACGTTTATACCTTGATTATTTTAAGTGTATCGTTTATATGTTGGTTGGCCATGTTATATACTTTTTTGCCTACACAATCTTAAGGCAATATTTTAAAAACTGTGGTATAAATCATCAACACAACGTGGGTTTTGATAGCTATTAAATCAGACCTATTAAACCGTTGTCTTTTTTATGTTTAAGCAATAGTTTTATGCTAACTTAAAATATTTTTTATAAAAAAATAAATTAACGTTTTTGAATTAAGATGATTATATATTTATTTATTTTAAAAGTTTGAGATTAAAATATATCAAAATTTAAAATAAACGAATTTTAATTTTAAATTCAAATTTAAAGATTGTAAATATATTTAACTCTAATTTTTTAACTTTAAAAAATATTAGTATAAACTTAGATTTTGCTTTATCCATTCTAATTTTAAATTATAGTATTTAAAATCTGACTGCCTTCTCTTGACCGATTTTATTTTTTGGTAGCAGATTCACCACATTCTTGTAATGAAACAAGAGTTTATTCTTGTTTAGTGTCGTAGTCCTAACTTCTTAGACTAAAATGAGATTCTTGTTTTACTAGAAATTTTGTTGATCAAATCAAAACGTATAGCTCTTGAACTAACGTAGAATTGATGAGCCATCATTGGTTGAGTCCGGCAAAATTTGTGAGCTATGTGTGATTTTTGAAACTTTTGGTCAAATCAAGATATTGATTTAAGTCTTTTTCCTTTTAAGGTCTAAAATAATTAAAAAGAATACTATGATTATTGAAACAAGACGAGCCAAACAGGTAGAGAGACATACAAATATGCCTTCAATTTTCATCACACCTTCGGGATGATTCAACTACATGAAATTTTCCACTAACCTTTTTCATTCCAAAATCCAAAATCATTCCATAAATCTTCTATGACTTGGAGTTGTTTATTCAAGTCTACCCATAAATTTTGTAGAACTCGTTTTGTTTTATTTCACAGTTGGGATTTTTTTCACTTCAATAGGAGATTTATACTGAAAATGGAAGTTATGAGAAAAATAATCATATGCTTATTGATCACTATCACAATAGGGTGTTACAGAGTTGGAGGAAGAGAAGTTATACTTCACAGGGTAGGAGGAGGAAGATATACTTGGTCACCAAAAACCAACTTTACACAATGGGCAAGTTATGAACACTTCTACAAGGGTGATTGGCTATGTAAGTGCTCTCAGTTAATCAATCAATTGAAATAGTTCATTTCAAATAGTTAATCTTGATAAATGTATTAAATTTAGTTAAAATTAGGTTTATTATTAATTAAATATTAAAATCTACAAAAGATGAAAGATCTCAAAGATTGTAATATCCATCAAATATAAAATTTGATTATTTTTTAAGTTAAAAATATAGATTGCCTAAACGTGTTTTAAAGGATGCGTTAAAAGTTTATTGTTATGATTATTCTTACATCTGTAGATTAAATATTTTATGGACATATAATGTTTTTATTAACGTATTTTCTTTGTATATACAGATTTTGGTTTTGATAAGAGTCTCTACAATGTTTTGGAAGTGAACAAAACAAATTATGAGAATTGTATTGATACAAATTTCATACAAAATATCACAAAAGGAGGGAGAGATGTTGTTCAACTTTTAGAAGCAAGAACATATTATTTTCTTTGTGGAAGAGGTTTTTGCTTTGAGGGAATGAAAATAGCAATAAATGTTGAGGAACCCACTTTCAACCCATCACCCTCGACACTATCCAATAAAGCCTTTCAGTCAAGTAGAATCATAAATATGGAATTGATTGTATTTTTGGTCACAGTTTTGGTAGTGGAGGTTTTTATTATATAAATGTTACATTGTTAAAGTATGTCAAGAACTTATTTATATTATTAAAATTCTAATATTCACCTTAGTCGTTGATATCAGATTATTTTTCTGTTATTTGAATTCACTACAAAAAATATTTATGATAAAATATTAGTGTGATAAAAATGAAATTATCAACCGTTAAATTGTCTACTTTATCTGTGTCAAAGGAATGGATGGATCAGAATCCATAACGCTATACTAGTATTACAATTTACATTTGTTGTGGAAAAAATGGTAATGTTCTCAAATTATGAAAATAAAAGTTCTAGAAATATGTCGAACAAAAATATTTTCACTTACTGTAACAGGAATATTCACAGCTGATGTTACAAGAAAAACTTTAGCAATAATTTTGACATTAAACAAAAATTAAAAAAATCGAAATTTTCGCAATATTCTAAAGATAAAAAAAATGTCGACTTTCGAAACAACAATATTAGTGATAAATTTGCTTCAGCAATCTACCACTAGTAAAAAAAAAACTTAATACCTCTTTTGGTCCCTCGAAGGAGGGGTTGCGTTCAAAATGGTCCTACCACCTCTGACCTTTGCTGGTTGTTTTGCTGGTTCAAAATGCGTTCACAGCAAAGGTCAGAGGTTGCATCCGAATCGTGGCAGGTAAGTGTAGGTAAAATCATTCAATTCATCATTCATAATTTTATATCATAACAATTGTTTCATTTTGTCACAGGAAACAAGGTCAAAAGCATAGGGTATAAGTGCTAAGAATAAAAATCCACACCTACTATCTCGTGGTGGATACAGGAAGCTTGGGGAAAAAATAATGAAGCAGAAGTCAGATAGTAAACTTCCATTTTCTGAGGATGGTGAACCTCCTCCTCCTCCTTCACCACCATCTCGGCACGAGAAGTGAAAGTTAGCCCGTATAAGATCATCGGGCTCCTAAACTTCCGACACTGCCAGAGAGATATCAGAAAGAATTGTAAGATGTCATTTCTCTTATTTTGTTATATATATTACATAGATCTTTCAAATAATTTTGAAGTTTTGTTATGTTACAGGACTCCTTGGTTGAGCAGAGCTCCCAAGGTCAATTCACACAAGAAGGTCGTTAGGATATTCTTGTCACAGCTATTGGATGACTTGAGCACCCAAGATGGGTGCGTGCTGTTGGGACTGACATAGGCATACGACAGTTCTTTGGGTCTTCCTCGCGTCCATCTTTGTGAATGGAAAATATAATAAATTTATAAAATGTGGAAAGCTAAATAAGAAATTTTGGTAGCTTAAATGGTAGAAAATTGTGGGGATTTCAAGAACATGGGTTCAAACTCTTTTCTACCTTTTTCTTTTAAAAAAATAAAAAATAAATAAATAAATAAAATAAAAAATTAAAATATTGATAGTGGATAACGCACTCTAGGTTTGAAGGCATTATTGAGGGATCCAATATGTCAAGTGGTGATTAAAATATTAAAATAATAAATAATATTAAAATAATAAAATAATAAATAATATTAAATAATATTAAGAAATTTTTAGTTGCAAGAAGAGTAGAGGTTTTAGAGGGTTTTCGGGGAAACAAATTTTGAGCAAGAGATTAAGTCTGGAATAGAGGTAGGGGAGCTAACCTTTCTAAGCTTTTATATTATGATTTACTATTGTTTTATTACTATTCATGTCTTGAAATTTTGTGTGAATACTATTAATGAAAAACATAGGTGCTTGTTATATATCTATCTATATTGAATTTCTGTGTTAATATTATATGTTGTTGTTTTGAATCTGTAAATAAGAAATTTGTTAAAACTAGTTGAGGAACACTTTGGCTAAGGAAAGACTTGGTACTTAAATTGTCCATTGTGACGCACCTTTCTTTCCTGGAAGTCTACTGACAAGTTTTTAACTTAAATCTTGTTGAACAGATTATGTATTGTTAAATTATTGTGCAATATATCTTGTTGGAATGAAAATTTCTGATGAATTCATGTTATTGTGGTAGATATGGAATTATGAATTATAATTGTGATGGTAGGATAGAGGAATCTTAAAAATCGAAGTTGGTACATCCCTGATCATAGAGCAGCCCTGGTCAAATCCAGTAAGTTGTGACTAGTCATATGTACTGGCGTTTATGGTGAGTTTGATTCATCAAACATTTGATTCTTCTCCGGTGACCATTTATCTTGATATTTTAGTATTGTTAATTTATTTTGTGATATATTCATTTTGTATGATTTATGCGATGATTGGATTTTATTGGATTTGAATTTATGCATCTGAACATGATAGGAGTATTATGGGGAGATTTTGTAAGGGTATAATGTGAGTTGAGGAATATGAGCATGGTATGAGTCTCATGGAGAGATTCAGTAATGATATGGTATTTGTGTATATGTTGATGTTGAGGGTCCTGTAGTTGGAGGTTATCCTGATACTCTAAAAATCATTCAGTCTCAAGTAGAGAAGGATGAATTATGTGGTGAGAGGGGCAAGAGGTCCTGGTCTATGTGCCGGTTTTGGACATAGTGTTGAGGACTAACCTTGTGGATGGTATGGAGTATTTTGGAAGTGTATTTGTAAGAAAAAGTAGAAGTCATCACAAGTGCATAACCTCCCGTGACCGCTCATCAACATATCATCGGAATGAGTGTCTATTGGGTATTGTGGAATGAGTGTCTATTGGGTATTGTGGAATGAGTGTCTATTGAGTATTGTGGAATGAGTGTCTATTAAGTATTGTGGGATGAGTGTCTATTAGTAATTGTGGTAATATGGGATGAGTATCTATGATGCGAATGTTGTATGATGGTATGAGTATCTATGATGCGATTGTTGTATGATGGTATGAGGGTGTCTGACATAATTATTATATGAGGTTTGTTGAGTGTATCAAAGTAATGGATGAGTATCTATGATGCGATTGTTGTATCATGGTATGAGGGTGTCTGACATAATTATTATATGAGGTTTGTTTAGTGTATCAAAGTAATTATGCATGATTTATAAATGATTGGTTGCATGTTAGCTCACCTTACTTGTTTGTGTTTGTGTATGTGCGATGATCGTATAATTCGTTATACGGGAGCAGATGGAGGAATGTCGTCTGATTCAGTGTCAATGAAGAAAGAGATAGAAGAATAAATTAGAAGAATTCGAGTTATATTTATGAGTTTATTGTTGAAATCTGAGTTTAAAACATATATATATCAACTATGAATTATCAAGTGTGAGATTAAGGGATGTTACCTTAAATGTAATGCTACAATATATCAATTATGAATTATCAAGTGTGAGATTACGGGATGTTACACATCTTCACACAGATTAAGTAAAGAGTTTGAAGAAAAGATGAAGCAGGACATCAGAAAAGAGATCATGCAGGAGATCACAAAGAAGGTCCAGGCAAAGTTGTATGATGAAGTTGCTGAAATGGTTACGCGCCAGTTCCAGCAGCAGTTTGAGCATTATGGCATGCGTCCTACGCCATCTCCTGTAGCGGAAACTTGTTGTGCCCACTACAGGTAAACTTAATAATCATTTTTGTTTAATAATTTACTTTTTGTATAGCCTAACATTTAATTTGACAGGTAGAAGCGGCAAAGGAAGTTGCTTAGATGTCGGTGCCCAAGGGGACGACATGGACGTCACTCGTCCATGTCACCTATATATTCTCTCTCCTACCTGGACCATGCTAGTGGCTCGTGGCATAGTCTATGAGGCAGCCATTGTAGTGCATAGCGTGGAGCTAGGAGAATATGAGGTCAAGGTCTTGGTGGATGAAGTTGTCGTATCAAGTAATATAAAATGGTAAGACCAAGTATCGTTTCCCAAGAGACCCGTGACACCAAACAATCGTATAATACCTTAACTTATTAAGACTAAAGAATGATTCCATTGAATGAAATTTGAATGCAATAAAAGTAAACATAATAACTTGAATGTAAATTGATCTTTTGAAGCTAAAACAAGAATGAATGAATGGTATTGAGATTATATGAGATGATGATGTTGTTGGGGTTAGATTTTACCTACTTCACTTCCATGCATATTAGAACTCATCTTCTTCGTTGGAATGCTAATGTCACTTTCAAAATTACTTAGAACCCAATCCCCTGGCGTAAAAAGTCTAGCCTTGATTATTAAACAACAATCCCTTGAAAACCCTAATAACAAATTCCGCTTTAAGAAAAGAAGCTTAAGACAACTAAAGGTCTTATTTCTATCCCTAGATAATATTTCCTTTAGGTGAAATCCTCCATATCATGGTTCTTAAGTATTTCCCAATAACAAAGAAATTCAATCATCAAGCTATGAATGGCCAAAACATAACAAGCATTAAGAATAGGAGAAAATCACCAACATTCAATGAAAGAAGCATAAAATATTTAAAACATGTTCAAATACATGAAGTTCAGAGGTTACATCTTTCCCCAACAACAAATGATTTTAGCTTTCCACTGTCATGGAGAACATTGGCTTACAATGAAAGAATGTAAATGAGATATAAACCCTAGAAAGAGAAAAGGAAAGTTCTTGCATTCCCACTCTTCCTCCAAAGGGTCGAAAATAGTATTTTTGTGCTTCAACCGTCCAAAGATGTGAACCCTAATGCGCAAAAACCTTTAAATAGATCCAAAGTATCACATAGGCCCACGTCACCAACGCTCAACAACCCAGCTGGGGCCAACCAGGCTAGCCTGCGCGAAGAGTGGTGCTCAACGCCCTAGCTGAGGGCAACCAAGCGTCCTGCGGTGGGTGTAACTAGCGCTCAACACTGTAGAGAACAGCAACCAGGTGTGGTTGCATGGCCTTCTCCGCTGAGCACCCCAGAAGAGGGCAAGCAGGCATCCTTGTGTGACCACTAGCATTGAGAGCCCCTAAAGAGGGCAACCAGGCGTCCTTGCGTTATCACACCCCAAACTTGAAACTTTGCTTGTCCTCAAGCAAAATGTAACCTGGCTTAAAAATAGTCATACTACAATTGTCTAGCACACCAAAAAGAATTTTCTTCTAAGACAAGTAATTACTCATGTCGTCCCATCATAGAAAGATCAATCAAGATATAATGATGTCTTAGCCAATCAAGCTTCAACTATGGTGCTCATATAACAAAGAATACACAACTGATGCAAAGGCCTTATGAGTGATCAACAACCAAGCAAAATGTTATCCTATAGTGCATGGAACCATTCCTCACCAAAGAAAGTGTTTCACTCAAGCTCACATGTGTATAGTGAGGTGTCTCTTTCACTCTACCATTACAATATCACACAAATCAACTTTGCCTTTCATTTAAACAACATCAAACACATTCACAAGCAAGTTATCATCACAAGGACTTTTTAAGACTTGTATTGTGGCTGGGCTAAGAAGAAAACTTGTTTTTTCTGGACAACAAAGTTCCTTGAGTTAAGAGAGTGAACAATTTACTTCATAATTTAACTTTAATCTCTCTTTCTACTTTTCACTTGAGAATTTTAAACTTAATCCCAACTTTTATTCATTGAATTCATCCTTCTCTTCTTCTTTCTTTCTTCTCTTGCTTTTCTTTCTTTTCTTACTTTACTTAATGCTCTTTTTCATTTTCTTTTAACAACCCCAAACTTGAACCATTCTCCTATACCATACATGCATACTCTACTCAACTCAAGGCAAGGATTTCAAAGGTGTTTTTCACATTCAGCTCAAGGTTCAAAGGATAAAACAAATTTTTGGGTTAAAATTTTGGCATTGGCTTATAAGGGATAAGAACATATGGCCTTAATCATTTCTAACAAACAAGCAAATAGTTCAATAGCAAAACTCAGGCAAAATCAATTGTGATTCCAAAGCAATAGCATTCAACAATAAACTCTAGAGCCCAACCTCTCACAAGTTAATTCAAGGTTCCAAAATTTGATAAGCATTATGCCAAGCACATTAATCATAATTGAAACCATGCATCTGTCTTAAACAACTATGAGCAACCACCATCTGTGCTTAAGAGCTAAACCAATCATTATCTCAACATCAATCACAATTCAATAAGGCAAACACAAGATAATCTTACTTCTCACAATCAAACAATTTATCATTTCACACCAAACCTTTGTAGCCACTATCCATTTAACCAAGTACATAGCTCAAACTGAAATTAAAAACAAAATAAACACAATTCAAACACGCATAAAAATAACACAAAACACAACATCAGGAGATGTTGTCATCACTCCCCTCAAAGGCATCCGAATCTTCCTCCAAATCATCCTCATCATCCTCTGCCATAGCTTCGGCTCCAAACATGTCACCTCCTCCACTAGCTTGGGCCTGGTCCCTAAGCCAAGACATGCGAGTGATGAACTCATCAAGTGAAATGCACCGAAGTCTGGGATAAGCAGCATATAACCTAAAAACACAAAAACACTCAAAGCAAAATCAAATCAAAACCGCACAATTAAATAAACTAAAAAGAAGGGTTTAGAAAACTGGGTTGCCTCCCAGTAAGCGCTTGTTTAACGTCATTAGCTTGACACCACTATGCTCAATTTGGAATTTTAATATTGGCGGGCTTGTTTCTTTCATCACACCAACATAATCTTAGCATCTTCCTAGTCACCAGCTTTACTCTCCTAGAATAAGGAGCCTCAATCTCAAGAACTCCTTGCTTTGATAGTCTTGATAACCCATAATTTGTTCTTGAGTTTCACTGGTTTGCCAGAGTAGGGTTCATTATTTTCCAGCATAGAATCTTGGTGAACTAGTTTCTCTTCCTTATCTCCATCATCTTTCTTCAATTTTGGGGACAAACAATTATGGCTCCTCTTGACCAATTTAACAACTTGATCAGGTAGACTAGTCACTAATAGTACTTCATCTGTTGTTTTAGAACTAGTCTGTTTTACTTGAATTGGATGCACATCATTGAAGACATTAAAAGTCACATCTTCATATTGATCTTTAAACGTTAAAACTCCATCATCTACATGAATGACAACCTTAGATGTCTTCATGAATGGTCTTCCAAGAATGAGAGGGGTCTCTACATCTTCCCCCATTTCCATTACTACAAAATCAACTGCGAATTTGAGTTTCTCAATCTAGATCACAACATCTTCCACTACACCATAAGGATGCTTGATGGATTTGTCTTCCATTTGCAAGATCATTCTTGTAGGTTTGACCTCAAGACCACAAATCTTCTTGAGCATAGATACGGGCATCAGATTCATGCTAGCCCCTAAGTCAACTAGAGCCCTTCCCTATATCATGATTCCCAATGGTGCAAGGGATAGTGAAACTTCCCGGATCTTTAAATTTTGGAGGGAGAGTTTTCTGCATAATGGCACTGCAATTACCCTACACTTCAATTGTTTCTTCATCTAGATATTTCTTCTTTTTAGTGAGAAATTGATTCAAGCATTTAGCATAAGTAGGAATTTGTTACAGTGCTTCAGTCAAGGGTATAGTAATCTTCAATTTCTTGAAGGTATCCATGAAACCCCAAATTGCTTCTCTTTTTCCTTCCTTGAATAACTTTTTGGGTAAGGAAGGGGTTTCTCTATTGTTTTTCATTTTTTCTCTCATCCTCTTCTTCTTTCTTTTTCTCCCCTCATAACTTTCTTTCTTTTTCTCAGCCTCTTCTTTTCTCTCTTCATTCAGCTCTTCTTTTTCACTCAACTCATCTTTCACTTTTATCTCAATTTTTCTCTCATCTAACATCTTGTCGCTTCTAGTCATAATGACATTACATTCCTCCTTAGGGCTAACTTCAGTATCAGCCCCAAAAGTCTTCTCAGATTTCTCCTCCAACTTCTTAACTAGTTGACCAACCTGTATCTCTAAATTTCTAATGGCAGCTTCTTTGCTTTTATGACTGGAGATGGACACTCACATGAATTGTTGAAGTGTGTCCTCTAGATTTGAAGTCCTGTCAGATAAGGACGGTTGTGGTTGGTATTGCTATTGTGATGGTCTATTAAATGACCCAGCTTGTGATAACGGTTGAATATAAAGTTATCTGTGATATAGTTTTGATACTAAACGCTCCCTTTTTGACTTAGAAACTTGCTTGAGCTCATGTTTTTGCTTTAGTTTTGCGAATAACTGAGTAAAGGTTACACTTTATTATTTTATCACTAAATTCCCTTTATTTTGGAGCTAATAATGTGCCTGGAAGAATATCCAACAATCTATAGAGCTGAATCAGCCATAAAAGCAAGCAAAACAGCAAAAAAAAGAGTTCTGGAAGGCTACCGCCAAGGGTGAGCGCCCCTATGGGGAGCTAAGCGCAAAATCCAGTCCCGCACCACGCCTGGGCACCCTTCCAAGGGTGCTGAGCGCCAGTTTTCTCGCAGTTTCGCCTGGGCGCCCTAAATAAGGGCGTTAAGCCCTACTGTGTTGGGCTTGAACCCGTTTTCTATTATTTTTTTTTATCTATTTAATGACTTGGACGTCCTAGGGTTGGTATCTCTTGATGGCTTGAGCATAGAAACAAACTTTTCACCCCTTTGAGGCAGATTTGGGGATGTGGGAGCTCTCCTCTTCAGTTTCTAGGGTTTTTCTATCTCTTCCATTCCATTGTACATGTAGTTTCTCCATGATAATGGAGAACTAAACCTTATTTGTTGTTGGGGAAGATGTAACCTCTAAACTCTCATGTATTTGAATTGATTCCAATTTATATATGCTTCTTTCATTAATTGTTAGGGTTATTCTTCTTTGCTCTATGCTTGTTATGTTTAACTCATTCATGACATGATTATTGATTTTCGTGATATGGACACATACGAGGAAATCTAGATCTAGAAAATTTCTCCTAAAAGCAATATTGCTCAGGAATGGGGATATGAGTTTTGGTCTTCTTAAGCTTTCGTTCGTAATGCAGAATTAATTATTAGGGAGACAAGACATTGTAAACTAGTAATTAATGATAGGCTTTTTTCGCCGAGACATCGGGTTCAAAGTATTTCAAAAAGTGATGTTAACAATTAATAAAGAAGAAGAATTCATATATGCATGAGAGTAAAGATGGTGAAATCTAAACCCCAACAACATACTCATCTCATATTATCAACATCATCCACTCATTCTTGTGTTTAGCCGCAATGGATCAAAAGTGAATTCATATTTACTTTCTTGTCTTTGCATTCAAAACCCTAAAAATTGTTCTTCAAAGTCTTAATTAGTTAAGTAATTACATGATTGTCTAGTGTCATGAGTCTCTTGGGAAACGATACTTGATCTTACAATTTATTATTACTTGATACGATTCGGTACACTTTCCGACATCTTAACAAGTTTTTGGCGCCGTTGCCGGAGACTCGTGGTTTAAACTATACTTTTGTGTGATTCTTAACCGATTAGACTTTATCTTTAATTTTATCTTTTTATCTTTAATTTTATCTTTTTGTTTTTAATTTTTGTTTTATCTTTAACTTTATCTTTTTGTCTTTAATTTTATCTTTTTTTTTAAGTTTTGTTTTATATTTAATTTTATCTTTGTTATCTATTACTACTAATTGGGTGCTCTAGTGTTTTGTTCTCTAGTGTGTGCAGGGTACAATTCGGACTAGAAGCACAAAAGTCTTTGAACCTCTTCTTGCAGGTCTGGACAACAATAGCAGAAAAAGTTGAAACAGGACGTCTAGAGAACTTTTCCCTTCTCCTAAGACTCTTTTACAGCCTTCACCTCAATGATCTGACCAGGAACTAGAAAATATGGCTGAAAAGCATAATGGTAGGCGTACCCTAGCAGATTATGCAAAAGTCATTGGTCGTCATCATTTTAATAGCATTGCAAGGTCGAGGGGTAATGCTGCAAATATGGAGATGAAGCCTGCTTTGATTCAACTGGTGAAGAGCAACCAATTCAATGGATTATCACATGAAAATCCATATGAGCATTTGACCACATTCAATGAGATATGCAATACTGTGAAGATCAATGGTGTGCCAAATGAAGTTATTAGATTGAGCTTTTTTCCTTTCTCTTTGGGAGGCAATGCTAAGATGTGGTTGAACTCTTTTCTAGAGAATAGTTTTACTGAGTGGCAAGCTGTGGTTGCAAAGTTTTTGAACAAATACTTCCCACAATCAAAAGTAAACAAGGGTAAGCAGGAAATTTCTTCTTTCAGGTAGGGCATGGATGAGACATTAGGTCAAGCGTGGGACAGATTTAAAGGCTTGTTGAGAAAGACGCCTACTCAGGGTTTTGATGAACCTACAGTAGTCATTTTATTCCTTGGAGGTCTAAGCTCACAAACTAAATTGATGTTGGATGCCTCAGATAAAGGTAATATCAAGTGTAAGACTTCAGAGGAAGCTTATGATTTGATTGAAAATATGGCTACAAATGATAATGAGATACATAGTAAAAGAACTCAACTGCAACAAAAAGGTGTTCTACAATTACAATCTCAAGATGCTTTGCTGGTACAGAATAAGATTATGACTCAACAACTGGAAACTTTGATGAAGAAAATCTCTCAATTGTCAAGGGAGTTGCAGAACGTTTGTCAAGTTTAACAGCAACTTTGTGAGTTGTGTGGTGCAGATCATATTAATGATCAATGTGATATGCCAAAAGTTACCCAAGAGAAAGTCAATTTTATGGGTCAAGGTAATTAATTTCGTCTAGGTAATTACAACCAAGGATGGAAACCTCACCCAAGTATGAGTCAAGGGCAAGCTGGGCAATTCAATAGACCACAACAGCAACAATGCCAACAACAACCCTCCTTATCTAAAAGAACTACAAAGCTAGAAGAGACACTTCAACAGTTCATGCAAGTGTTTATCTCCAATCTTAAGAGCACTGAAAATGCTATAAGGAATTTGGAGATACAGGTTGGCCAACTGGCTAAACAGTTTGAGGAGAAATCTGAAAAGCAGTTTGGGGCTAATACTGAAGTTAACCCTAAAGAGGAGTGTAGTGTTATCATGAGCATAAGTAGTGAGAGGTTGGAAGAGAGAAAAGTTGAGAGAAAAGAAAAAGCTGAGTTGAGTGAAAAAGAAGAGATGAGTAAAGAGAGAAAAGAAGGTGAGAAAGATGAGAGGAAAAAGAAAGGAGAAGAGGATGAGAGAAAAAAAGAGAAAATAATTGAGAAGTCCCTTCCTTATCCAAAAATCTTTTCAAAGACTGAAAAAGAGAAACAATTTGGGCGTTTCATGGAGATCTTCAAGCAATTGGTGATTATTATGCCCTTGCCTGAAGCACTACAGCAAATTCTTGTTTATGCTAAGAACATGAAGCAATTCCTCAACAAGAAGAAGAAATATTTAGATGAGGAAACAATTGAAGTGTAAGGCAATTGTAGTGCCATTATGCAGAAGACTTTCCCTCCAAAATTCAAAGATCCGGGAAGTTTCAATATCCCTTGTACCATAAGGAATCATGATATAGGGAAGGCTCTAGTTGACTTAGGGGCTACCATCAACCTGATGCCCCTATCTTTGCTCAAAAAGATTGGTGGTCTGGAGGTCAAACCCACAAGAATGGTGTTGCAAATGGCAGATAGGTCCATCAAGCATCCTTATGGTATAGTGGAAGATGTTGTGGTTCAGATAGATAAACTCCAATTCCTAGTTGATTTTGTAGTGATGGAGATGGGAGAAAATGCAGAGATACCGCTCATCTTTGGAAGACCATTCATGAAGACAGGCAAGGTCGTAATTCTTGTAGATGATGGAGTTTTAACATTGAAAGATCAAGATGAAGAGGTGACTTTTAATGTCTTCAATGAGGTGCAGCCAATTCAAGAAAAATAGGCTAGACCTAAAGCACTAGATGACGTTTTCTCAGTAACTAGTTTACCTGATCAAGCTGCAAAGTTGGTCAAGAGGAATCATAATTGTTTCTCTCAAAAATTGAAGGAAGAGGATAGAGGTAAAGAAGAATTAGTTCACCAAGACTTTGTGCTGGAAAGTAATGAACCCAAGCTTGGCCAACCAGTGAAATTCAAGAACAAGTTATGGGTTATCAACGATATTAAAGCAAATGGACTTTTTGAGATTGAGGCTCCTTATTCTAGGAGAGTAAAGTTGGTGACTAGGAATCTGCTGAGATTTTGTTGGTGTCATGAAAGAAAGAAGAACGCCAACATCAAAGATCTAGATTGAGCTTAATGGTGTCAGGCTCGTGACGTTAAACAAGTGCTTATTGGGAGGCAACCCAATTTCTGATTTTTTTTTTCTTTTTAATCGATTATTTGTGTGGTTTGGATTTGATTTTTCTTGGAAGTAATGACAGCATCTACTAATGGATGCTGGACAACATCTATTGAGGGATGCTAGGAGGACCAAGATGATAGCATCTACTGATGGATGCTAGGATGATTTAGATGAGAGCATCTACTGATGGATGTTACTATGAAGAGCAACATCTACTGATGGATGCTAGTAGATTAAAGCATCTTCTGATGGATGCTATGATAATGAAGATTCAGATGAGAGTATCTATTGAGGGATGCTACTAGATTAAGCATCTGCTGATGGATGCTGATGAGAAGGATTCACATCTACTAATGGATGTTGGAAGATTCAGATGAAAGCATCTACTGACAGATGCTGCTGGATCAGGATTTTTATATGCTTATTTGATATTTGTTTGTTTTGTTTTTATTTTAGCTTGCTTATGTACTTGGTTTAATGAATTTTGATGCAATGGTTTGGTATGATGTGATAAATTGTTTTTTGTGATGAGTAATATTCTTGTGTTTGCTCTATTGTTATATGATGCATGTTGAGTTAATGATTGGTGAGGCTTTTAAGCATAGATGGTGGTTGCTCATAGTTTTGTAAAAACTAATACATGATGTCAATTGTGATTAATTTGCCGGGCAGGATGTTATTAAATTGTGGAACTTGATTTAGCCTGTGAGAGATTGGGCTCTATAGTTTTTTATTGATTGAATGCTATTGCTTTGGAAGCATGATTGATTTTGCCTAATTTTCTATGATTGAACCACTGGTTTTCTTGTTACACGTGATCAAGGCCATGTTTTCTTCTCCCTTAGAGCCAATGCCAATAGGTGAACCCAACAAAGAACAATGTTTCTCTTTAACCTTTGAACCTTGAGCCTAAATATGAATTTTGAATGAAACCCTTTTTGAAATCCTTACCTTGAGTTGAGTAGAGTGTGTTTATATGGTAATGAAGAATGGTTCAAGTTTGAGGTTGTGAGAAACCGGAAAGAACTTTGTGAAATTCATTGAAAAGCATTGAGCGAAAGAAAAAAAGAAAAAGAAAAGAAAAGAGAAAAGAAGAAAAGGTTAAGCTTAATGAAAGGAAAGTTGGGAATGAATTGAAGATTGGTTTCTCACATAAAAGAAGAAAGAGAGTTGATTGTTAATGTGAATAAATGAATTATGCACTCTCTTAACTCAAGGATTTTGTTGTTTAGAAAAACCAATTTTCTTCTTAGCTCGGCCTCAATACAAACCACAAAAAGTCCTTGTGATTATAACTTGCTTATGAGTGTGTTTGATATGTGGTTGAATGAAAGGAAAAGTTTATTCATGTGACATTGTGATGGTAGAGTGTAAGAGTGTCACCTCATATATACCCTTGAGTTTGAGTGAAACACTTTTGAGTGCTTGAGTGAAACACTTTTGAGTGCTTGAGTGAAACATTGTCTTTAGTGAGGAATAGTTCCATGCACATAGGGTAACATTCTGTCTCCTTAGTGATCACTCATAAGGTTGTTGCATCTGTTGTGTATGTCTTGATTATGTGAGCACCATAGTTGAAGCTTGATTGGCTAAAGCATCATTATATCTTGACTAATCTTTCTATGAGGAGCACACAGAAGTGATTTACTTGTCTTAGAGGAAAATGCTTTCTGTTGTGCTAGACCATTATAGTATGATTATCTTGTTTAAGCCAAGTTACATTTTGCTTAAGGACAAGCAAAGTTTCAAGTTTGGGGTTGAGATAACGGTTAAATACACTGTTATCTGTGATATAATTTTGATACTAAACGCACCCTTTTTACTTAGAAACTTGCTTGAGCTCATGTTTTTGCTTTAGTTTTGCGAATAAGAGAGTAGAGGTTATACTTTATGATTTTATCACTAAATTCCCTTTATTTTGTAGCTAATAATAAGCCTGGAAGAATCTCCAATAATGTATAGAGCTGAATTAGCCATAAAAGCAAGCAAAACAGCAAAAAGAAAGAGTTCTGGAATGCTACCACCAGGGTTGAGCGCCCCTAAGGGGGGTTGAGTGCAAAATCCAGTCCTACACCACGCCTGAGCGCCCTTCCAAGGGCTCTGAGCGCTAGTTTTCTCGCAGTTTCTCTCGGGATCCCTAAATGAGGGCGCTGAGCGCCAGTGTGTTGGGCCTGGACCCATTTTCTGTTATTTTTTTTTATCTATTTAAGGACGTGGACGTCCTAGGGTTGGTAATGGCTTGAGCATAGAAACACACTTTTCACCCCTTAGAGGCAGATTTGGGGATGTGGGAGCTCTCCTCTTCAGTTTCTAGGTTTTTCTATCTCTTCCATTCATTGTACATCTAGTTTCTCCATGATAATGGAGAACTAAACCTTATTTGTTGTTGGGGAAAATGTAACCTCTAAACTCTCATGTATTTGAATTGATTCCAATTTACATATGCTTCTTTCATTAATTGTTAGGGTTATTCTTCTTTGCTTTATGCTTGTTATGTTTAACTCATTTGTGACATGATTATTGGTTTTCGTGATATGGACACATACGGAGAAATCTAGATCTGGGGAATTTCTTCCAAAAGCAGTATTACTCAAGGATGGGGATGAGTTTTGGTCATCTTAAGCTTTCGTTCGTAATGCGGAATTAATTATTAGGGAGACAAGACATTCTAAACTAGTAATTAAGGATAGGCTTTTCTTGCCGAGACATCGGGTTCTAAGTATTTTACAAAGTGATGTTAAAAATTAATAAAGAAGAATTCATATATGCATGAGAGTAAAGATGGTGAAATCTAAACCCCAACAACATACTCATCTCATATTATCAACATCATCTATTCATTCTTGTGTTTAGCCGCAATTGATCAAAAGTGCATTCATATTAATTTCTTGTCTTTGCATTCAAAACCCTAAAAATTGTTCTTCAAAATCTTAATTAGTTAAGTAATTACATGATTGTCTACTGTCGTGAGTCTCTTGGGAAACCATACTTGGTCTTAACATTTATTATTACTTGATACGATTTGGTACACTTGTCGACATCTTAACATCTTGTCCTTGACCCATGGTTGGGTGAGGTTTCCACCCTTGGTTATAGTTACCTTGCTTGCCCTGATTACCCTTATAATGCACTTCTTCTTGAGCATTGGCTTGCATGCCACACTGAATATTTACATGATCTCCTCAACATAGCTCGTAACCTTGATGTTGAGCATGTGACACATTTTGAAGTTCTTTAGGTAGTTGAGAGAGTTTCTTCATCAAGGCCTCAAGTTGCTGAGTCATTATCTTATTCTGAACTAATAGGGCATTTTGAGATTGTAGTTTGAGAACTTCTTTTTGTTGGAATTGACCTCTTTCAGTATGCATCTCATTATCATTAGCAGTCATATTCTCTATCAACTCATAAGCTTCATCTGGAGTCTTGCACTTGATGTTACCTCTAGTTGAGGCATCCAACATCAATTTATTCTGTGATTTTAGTCCTCCAAGAAAAAGAATGATTATCGTAGGTTCATCAAATCCATGAGTAGGAGTCTTCCGCAATAGGCCTTGGAATTTATCCCATGCTTGGCCTAAAGTCTCATCCATGCCTTGTTGGAAAGAAGAGATTTCCTGCTTCTCTTTATTTATCTTGGACTGAGGGAAATACTTGTTCAGAAACTTGGCCACCACTTCTTTCCACATAGTGAAGCTATTTTCTGGGAATGAATTTAGCCACATCTTGGCATTGCCACCCAAAGAGAAAGGAAACAAGTTGAGTCTGATAGCCTCTTTTGGCACATCATGAATCTTCACGGTATTGCAAATCTCTATGAAGGTGGTCAGATGTTCATACGGATTCTCATAAGCTAGGCCATTGAACTGATTGCTTTGCATGAGGGCAGGCTTCATCTCCATGTTTGCGGCATTAACTAACATGTGGCCGAGCAATGCTATTGAAGTGGAGAGGTCTAGTGAATGTTGAGTAATCCTCCAAAGTACGTATGACTGGACCCATACCCCGACCGTTCTGATTGTCAGTCATGTCTTCTGTTTCCTGATCAGATACCGGAGTAAAAGGTTGTTCAAGAATCTCAAGAGGGGGGAAAAGTTTTCTAGAAGTCATGTTCTGCCTTCTTCTTCTACTATTGTTCCTTCGGGCAGTCTTCTCTACTTCCAGACTTGTAAGGAGAGGTTCAAATGATCTTCTGCTCCTAGTACAGGTTTTACCCTGCATACACTATAGAACACAGTACTAGTTAGCCCAAAAGAGTAAGAATAAAGAAAAATTAAAAACAGTAAAAAAATTAAGTCTAAACTAGTTAAGAATCACACAAAAGTATAGTATTACCACGAGTCCCCGACAACAGCGGCAAAAACTTGTTAACCCATTGGCAAATGTACCAAATCATATCAAATAATATAAAATGGTAAAACCAAATATCCTTTCCCAAGAGACTCGTGACACCAAACAATCGGTATAATACCTTAACTAATTAAGACTAAAGAATGATTCCATTGAATGAAATTTGAATGCAATAAAAGTAAACATAATAACTTGAATGTAAAATTGATCTTTTGAAGCTAAAACAAGAATGAATGAATGGTATTGAGATGATATGAGATGATGATGTTGTTGGGGTTAGATTTCACCTACTTCACTTCCATGCATATTAGAACTCATCTTCTTCATTGGAATGCTAATGTCACTTTCAAAATTACTTAGAACCCAATCCATTGGCGTAAAAAGCCTAGCCTTGATTATTAGACAACAATCCCTTGAAAACCCTAATAATAAATTTCGCTTTAAGAAAAGAAGCTTAAGACAACTAAACGTCATATTTTTATCCGTACATAATATTTCCTTTTGTGAAATCCTCTAGATCATGGTTTCTAAGTATTTCCCAATAACAAAGAAATTCAATCATCAAGCTATGAATGGCCAAAACATAACAAGCATTAAGAATAGGAAAAAATCACTAACATTCAATGAAAGAAGCATAAAATATTTAAAACATGTTCAAATACATGAAGTTCAGAGGTTACATCTTTCCCCAACAACAAATGAGTTTAGCTCTCCATTGTCATGGAGAACCTTCGCTTACAATGGAAGAATGTAAATGAGATGTAAACCCTAGAAAAAGAAAAGGAAAGCTCCTGCATGCCCACTCTTCCTCCAAAGGGTAAAAATAGTGGTTTTGGGCTTCAGCCATCCAAAGATGTGAACCCTAATGCGCAAAAACCTTTAAATAGATCCAAAGTATCACATAGGCCCAGGTCGTCAGCGCTCAGCGCCCCCAACTGGGGGCATCCAGGTGAGCCTGTGCGAAGAGTGGCGCTCAACGCCCTGGATGAGGGCAACCAAGCGTCCTATAGTGGGTGTAACTGGCGCTCAGCGCCCCAGAGAAGGGCAACCAGGCATGGTTGTGTGGCCTTCTCCGTTGAGCGCCCCAAAAGAGGGCAAGAAGGCGTCCTTGCGCGACCACTAGCGTTGAGGGCCCCTGAAGAGGGCAACCAGGCGTCCTTGCGTGACAACCAGCACCTAGGGCCCTAGAAAAGGGCAACCAAGCATCCTTGAGCCTTCTGCAACCTTCTATTCTAGTTCTTTTGTTGTCCTTCCTGGGTTCCAACTCCTTGATACTTTGCTCCTCTTCCAAAACATACCAATAATCTACAAAATTGAGGGAATTAGTGATAAAAATCATTAAGTATAACCTCTACTAACTTATTCACAAAATTCAACTAAAAACAAGAGTTTAAGCAAGCTTCACAGTCAAAGAGAGTTGATTTAGTATCAAAATTACATCACATAACGTAAAATCAACCATTATCACTAAGTACCAAGAGTGGTGCTAATACTCATTTGTAATCGTGTGAAGATTATAGTGGAACCCTCTACAAAGGAGACTGGACGTAACTTAGTTGGAGTGAACCAGTATAAATTCTCTTGTGCAATTATCTCTTCTTTTACCTAAACGATCCTCTCGTGAAAACCTACAGTCGCGCTTTATTATGAAACATAAGAATCTTTCAGACCAAACGAGATAAACATAAGAATCTTCCAGACTAAACAATCTTATTTATAAAAAAAGTTCTTAACAAAATGTTGGAATATATATTCTGAGTAACACAATAAAATCTATTATTATACAAATTTATTACGTTGAGCTTCCAATCATTTAAAGAAAATTTTCAAAAACTCGATAACATATTATATCAAAAAAAGTTTTCTATCAAAACTATTCAATATTTTTCATATACTTCAAAAGGTAATTAAACTTTCAATTGTTTTGCACAAGCTTGTTTTACTATCCCTGTTAACCGTTCAGTTACAATTAGAAATAGAAAAGGTAAAAAAGATGTCCTAGTCTGAAACCTTTTTCTACTACATATTTGTAGATCTGTGATGCGCGGGTTTTTGTTATAGTGTACGTCAATATTATATTGTTTTATTTAAATTAAAATAATAGTACTATTAATATTAATTGAAGTAATAATAATACTAAAAAACAATATATACTAAAATATTAAAATAAATTACCATTATATATATATATATATATATATATATATATATATATATATATATATATATATATTTGTGTGTGTATATGAATACAAAAGTTACCAGCTCCTTTCAATTGTATATATTATTATAGATTATAGATTTCAAATTAATAAATATTGAAGAAAATTATCAAAATTTTGTTTAAATATGATAATATATTTTATTTTAATTGCATATACATTGTAAATACTAATATCTTATACCATTACATACTATTTTAGTTTTTAACATAGTAAAATTATGGTCTTCCAAAATTGTTAATATTATTTAATTATAATAATAATTCTAGTCATACCGTTCGAATCAAATTAAATAATTAAACCTTCAAATAGTGTTTTAATCTGTTCACTCAACTGTTTAATTGTAAAAGGATCGGTTCTTGGATAAAACTTGAATTACATAATATTTAAAACATGCTTATATAGAATTATTATTTAACGCTACATTGAATACAAAGTTATATAAATCAATTAGGTGAATCATATATTTCAAAATTAAAAGAGACATGAACGTGATTTTATTTAGAATATAAGAAGCAAATATATATTTTGAAAGTGAAAGTTATTAGGAATAGATTAAAAGTTATTAATTTAATATTATATATTTCCCCTTGAAAAAAATTAGTTACTACCTTTAATTGGGCTTGATTGCATCTTTTGCCATCCAACTATTATTATTTCTAGAATTTTACCATTTAATTTCGTTTTCATCTCACATTTCTCGCACAAAATTTTCATTTTCTTTAATTATTGCTAATAAATTTGTTAAATATGTATGAAAATGATGACAAGCCTCTAAAAATTAATTGTTTTACTATTGATTTTTAAAATGGGTAAAATGTGAAGAGCTTGAAAAGATTATAAAATGTACGAAAAAAACTTGGATGATAAATGTAAAGACTGTGAAATTTAGAGAAAGTGGAGGAAGACAGGTGTATGCAGCTGAGAGGACCGATCGGTTTTGATGGTAGTATATAAACAAAAGTTTTAAAATTTAGTGTCACTCTCTGCATGCAACTCTTCTGTCCAAACTTCTGAGTTTTATTTTCTCCTCCTCTACAAATTCTCTCTAGATTTCCACTTATTCAAGTCGTTTTGTTCTTCCAACAGCTCAAATCTGAGTATCTCTACAGTTTGGAGCTGTTGAATCTTCTCTCAATTACTGGTTTAATCATTGGTAAGTGGTTTCTCTTGTCCTTGGTGTTTTTTGCACGTTTCAGTTGCATGCAAGTTGTGTTCTGCTTGCATGTGTCCTTCTTCACCTCCTCCGAGTCTAATTCTTAGTTCTGGTTCGGTGGATGGTGTTTTCTCACCAATCCAAAGATTTGTTGGTTGTGTTTGTGCTTGTGGGATAGCAAATTCAGTGAAGGTTTTCCTTTGGTCCAACTATTTTAAGGTAAGGAAAGCTAAATAATTTAACTTGTATTTTTATATGTTTGAAATGAATTGTATGATTGATTGAAATGCATGTTGAATTTCTGTTTTCGATTGAATGTGAGGACTGAACTCTGTGAACTAGATTTGGGGAGTATTATGCAGAAAAAGTGATCGACTAGTGTCAATTTCAGGAAGTGAGAGGGTGGAAATGAGAGTTTGAGGTTGGGAGTGATTTCTGGCAGTGAGGTGAGTTTGAGCAAGTGTTATGTGACCTGTTAGAACCCCTAAGTTGGCCAAAAATGTATAAAAGTGGTAAATCTGATTTTGAATTTTTGAGTTAAGTTTTATGCAGATTTCTAGGTGGGTTTTGGTATGAAATTTTGTGAATGAAGGTTAGAGATGTTTAGGCACTCTTAGATAGGTTTGAATTGGTGTAGGAATCATGTTTGGAAGATTAGAAGTTAGGAAAAATATTTGGTTTGGGGTAAATTCTGGTGTTCTTCGTAATTCTGCAGAATTATGCAGAACGCGGAGTGTGCACAGTTGGTCGTTCGGTCTTGGTCAAGCGCTCGGTCTTATACTAGTATTTATGCTAGAGTTAGCGTTCGGTCTTATACTAGTATTTATGCTAGAGTTAGTGTTCGGTCTTATACTAACAGTTATGCTAGTGTTAGTGTTCGATCTTATACTAGTATTTATGCTAGAGTTAGCGTTCGGTCTTATACTAGCATTTATGCTAGTGTTAGCGCTCGGTCTTATACTAGCAGTTATGCTAGTGTTAGCGCTCGGTCTTATACTAGCAGTTATACTAGTGTTAGCGTTCGGTCTTATACTAGTATTTATGCTAGTGTTAGCGCTCGGTCTTATACTAGCATTTATGCTAGTGTTAGCGCTCGGTCTTATACTAGCAGTTATGTTAGTGTTAATTCTCGGTCTTATACTAGCATTCGATTTAGTCTTGGTATTCAACCTAGTTTTAGTACTCAACTTTAATATAGTGTTAGACTTTCCCTAGTAGTCGGCCTTCGCTAGTGTTCGGACAATTGTTATGTTTTGTTTGTTATAGACTGTTCGATCCTGTCCTAGGGTGGTGAGAATTTGTTCGGTCTCCAACGTTCACAGGGTTTTCAGTCTTATGAGTGAGAATATAATTGGTGAATGACGTTTTATGTTAAGTGATGAGAATTATGTTTTCGAGTAATGTGAAAGAGAATTCCAAGGCGAATGTCTCGTGGATGGTTATTGAATTGTAAAGTATGAATGTGGGTATCGTGCTAAGCTGGCGTTTATCTTGATATTCTGTAATTACTCATTCTCAAGTAGAGAGGAGTAATTCATGTGTGAAAATGGCAAGAGGTCCTTTAGCCTCAGGGTATCGAGGTAATCTTCACTGGACTAACCTAATGGGGTAGTTTGATGGGGTCTTATTGTTTCACCACCACAACTGCAGAAACGCCTGTAGCTACACATTCATGCATCCGGATGGTCAAGTTAGGTGTTCGATCTATGCATGAATTATGATGTTCGATCTATGCATGAATTATGGTGTTCGGTCTATGCATGAGTATAGTGTTCGGTCCTAACTACTTGAGTGTTCGATTTGTATATGCTTGCTTGTATTTGGTTTTGGTATATTGTAGTGTTTCAGTCTTGCATTGTTTGGACTTGTGCGAAATGTATGTATACAATTAAATTACATTAGCTTACCCATATTTCCTGTCTTTGTCCATGTTTCCTATTCGGTTCTTCTTTTGCAATGATCCTCTGAGTGTGAGGAGTTGGAGAGAAGTTCTCGGTGGAGCAATCCTTGGAAGGAAAGGACCCCTCGGCTTAGTAAAAGACCGCTCAGTCTTGTGAATAGTTTTGTAATAGGAATAGATTTAGTGAACTTTTAATATTTTAGGATAACTGTAACTTAACTCTAATTTTCGGAAAACTGTTCTATCTTATTATTAAAGTAATGACTCTTTTATATAGTTCATGCTATATTTTTGGGATGTTACAATAAAACATGCAAAAGTTGAAAATTGAAAAAAACTTAAGTGATAAATGTGCTAACCTTTAGTACCTTCAATTACTCGGAATGGCATGGAGGTTTGTCATAATTTTCTTTATATAATGTACTAAGCTCTACAAAATTTATTCTGCACTTCTGTTAAATATAATAAAACCACAGACCATTGGCTCATGGGGCAAAGCACTTGATAAGTGAAGTGAAACTAGACCTGCAGAGTACAATTTACACGGATTTGGCAGTTCCAGCTAGTTAAAAGCATCAGATAAACTGCTTCAAAAATTCTGTAGCAACAAGCCTCCCCCGTGTGTTCACTGACATTTTGAGCTCACTTATCTCTTTATCGATGTCCTGTAATTTGAAGGCCATTATTATACTAAATTTCAAACAATTAACCAAAACTAAAGTAGAAGTCACATTTATTTAATATTGGCAATATCCTATAAAAAAGCACAACAGATCGATGAAAGAAGCCACTTTAAATGTAGGGAAGGTAATAAAAAGCAAGCAAAAACATCATCTTGATGTTTCAAATTATCAGTAAATCTTTTTAAGTTCACTACACCAAATACCAATCTGGCAGGAAAAGTCTGTAAGTAAATCATTTATACCTCGTTTGAAAGTTGATTAATAAGGTCAGGTATCTAACATCCAATAAAGAATATCAAAATGTTATTCTATTTATTATATTTTAATTTATTTCTGCATGTTATACTGATCTTAGCACCAATTACCCAGGAGAATAATGTTCCGCGGAACCTTTGCAATGCTTTCATAGATCATACGGTATCCCTAATTTAGATAATTACTACATGTCACGTAGAAGAAGGCAAATCTAAATTATAGGGTCAACAAAATTCTTGCCTCCATAAATTGCACTATAAAATCAATGAGTTTGTGCTTTTGCATATCCTCACAGTGGTAATTTGTTATAAGGAAGCTAATGTCATATCCCTGCCAAGAGAAACAAGAAGATGACATCAATGATCAAGTTACCAAGAAAAACGGAAGTATGTTAAAAGAAATTTTGTCTTCTACCTAGAGAAAGGAAAGAAATATTTGGTTAGAATCATTAACAGCATGAATAGAGTAAACTACCCCAACAATGCTGTGATTCTCAGTAATAATTATTCACACGAGGATTAAAATCCTTTGGAGGGTAAATAAACCACCATACAATTTAAAAATCACTAATAAATAGACACTATGCAGTATTTTTCAATTCATAAATCAGTGCCAAAATATGAGAAGAAAAATTAAATGCAAGGATAGTTTTGCATGTCCCATTTTATGTCTGTAGAGGATTTCTTTCACCTTTTAAACCAAGCACTACCTTCGAAATAAATAACAAGTAACAGAATTTTCGTGCATGTGGTATGCCTATTGCTTTTGTCAAACTTTAGTAATAATGACAAGTCATCAATCAAAGCACAACCTTAGCATCATGCTGTTAAAATGTAATGTTATATTATTATTATTATTATTATTATTATTTGTTTCGTATGTGCCTTGCCTTATTTTGTAACTCCTATGTGTGTATATATACATATCAATAAAAAAGCACAACATTGTAGGTTGAACACACTGCTCTGCTCCATCTCATTTATTAAAGTCATGCAATACACTATCTAGGAAACAACCACAACAAATACTTCAATTAAAACATCAATGAAACTGCACGCAACTAGACACTACATTATTCAATACGAAAATTTATCACCAGACACCATTGTCAATTTAAAAGAAAATGAAAAGGAAAATAAAACTATCTTAATGCTAGTAGATACAAACCTGAACAGGCTTTCTTCTGAGTACTTGGAAAGCTTCAGCTCTCATTGATAAAAATCTAAGAAATTTCTTGGTCAGTATGTTTTCAAGTTCATCTGCCTGCTTAACCTGCAAAGAATGAGAAAGAATAAATTAGAACAAGGAATTGGGGACAAATGATAATGAACATTGGTATATCTCATGCGAATTTGATGATTGAAAGAAAAATCTCATTCAAAGATTAGTTTGGCCAACTGCTGATAAAATTAAATTATAAAAGCAATTTACCACTTTCAGTTGACTGAAGTTTTAAATTGAAAGATGTTACCAATTTAGTGATACTTTTAAGATATTAAAGATGATTTCATAATTCTATTTAAGAGTATCCAAGAAAGTTCAGATAACTAGGAAGACTGCACTATCTCAATATTAATTAATATTACTCACATATTAAAAAAAATCATCTTTAAAACTCTTATTAGAGGACAATTGACCCCATTATGTGAATTTATTTCACGAGTGTCAAAAATTTAATAATAGCCTTTAAAATTTCCTATTATTCACACACGCACACAATTATTGAAGGTTTGTGCAGGGATATGGGAGGATTGCTAAACCTTTGACCCAATCATTAACTAAGAATGGGTTTCATTGAAATGAAGAGGCTCAACAAGCATTTGAGAAATTAAAAGGGGCTGTGACTCAACTTCCTATCTTAGCAGTTAACAATTTTTCCAAACCTTCCACCATTGAAACAGATGCATCTAGCAAAGGTTTGGGAGCCGGTTGGTTACAGGAGGACAAACCATTAGCCTTTTGGAGCCAAGCTCTGTCAGATCCGGGTCAAAATAAATCAGTTTATGAAAAGGAGCTAATGGCCATGGTTCAGCCAATACATAAGTGGAAGCATTATTTGATGGGGAGTCATTTCATCGTGGTTACAGACCAGAAAAGTCTGTGGTTTCTCAATGACCAAAAATTATTAACAGAGGAGCAATTTAAATTGGCCTCTAAATTAATTGGGTTTGATTTTGAGATTCACTACAGATCAGGAAGGGAAAATAAAGTGGCAGATGCATTGTCCAGAAAAGAGTATTTTCTGGCTTTATCCAGTTTCCAAACTGTTGAGTGGGAAGCTTGGAAAGAGGAAGTTCAGCAGGATTCCAAGCTAACATCTTTAATACAGGATCAAATGGTAGATTCTAAGGCTCAACCTGTGTATGAATGGAAGAAGGGCAGATTGTTTTGTCATGCTAAATTGGTACTACCAAAATTGTATTCACGCATTCCTATCATTATTAAGGATTTGCATGAATCTCCGACTAGGGGCCAGAGACGATACTTCAGAACTTTAAAGTGGCTGACATTAAAAACTTTGTCGTGCAATGTGAGGTCTATCAAAGAAATAAGGCAGAAACTTTGGCTCCAGCAGCTTTACTTCAGCCACTACCAATTCCCACTCAAGTCTGGTCAGATATCTCAATGGATTTCATAGTGGGTTACCTAAGGCACAAGGGAAAGATACAATATGCAAAGCTAAACACACATTATGAAAGGAGGCCAAGGAACAATGTTGAACAGAGGTACAATGCTGAATCAGAGAGTTTTTTTTTTTTTATTTCTTCCCCTCTCATCCCATCTTCACTTTCATTCACCAAGAGATCATGAGTCTTCAATTCCATTATCCCCATACCTTTAAGCCTCAGGTGGAGCACTCAGAGACACATTCACCTACCAATTTCCTTCATCACCCTGCATTCTCAAACAACAACCAACCAGGAAAATACCCAAAATCCAAAAACACAGATTTGTTATCATAGTGGGTTGCTTCCTTCACAGGCACCAAGCCCAGGCACAAGGCTCACCATCACCCTTGAAATGCCAAAGACAGGTTGGAGTGACCAAAGGAGAAGAAAACCCGTGGTGGCGTACAAGGAGAAGAAGAAACCAAAATGACACTAGGATAACCATGGTTGGATTATGTGGTGCGTCAATGAACGAACTTGGATGACTTCTGTTGGTGGTACTTAAGTGACGAAAAGAGGGTGATGAAGAAGCAGTCGTGCCTCCACCATTCCAGAACAAAAACAAGAAATTGGGGATTTTCAATTTTAGGGTTTTAAGAGAGAAAACATAGAATACCATGACTTCAAAATTAGGAACCACAGGTAAATATAGGCTCAACATGATTCGGCGAGTCAGACAATGATGAAATAGAGGAGATCTGAAGGACTTAGGGTTCCAAACCAATCAAAGGAGAAAACCCTAGGTCTAAGTTACAACCACCGAACCAAAGAAACAAAGACAGAAACAAACTCAGGAGGCTCCGGCGACACGACCGGCAGTGGCGCGGTATCACTTTGACACCGGAAAGGTGGCGCGTGACAAACACTCGCCGGAAGCTGATCGGAGAGAAGCCGTTCGTGACGACGCGTGTGGAGGAGAATGAGGCAGCGACCACCAGGGATGGGTCACACTCCTTGAGGCACAAAAAACCCCTAACTTCGCCGGAGCAAACGCGACGGTAGTGGCGGACGTCGAATAGATGTGGTGCACATGGCGGCACCTAGATGAGAACTAGCCCTCGACACCGGCGAGGTTGGCCATCACTCGAGGAGGCGATTCTGATCCACTGGTCGCCGGACAAAACTGTGACAGTGAACGGCAGCAGTCGGCAGCGGTAATAGCAGAAAACAACAAGAAGAATACTACAGATAATGAGATTAAAAGAACAGGGTTGCTGATTGCAAAAAAGACAAATTGTTTTTTTAAGGCCACCGGTGGCAGCAGCCACCAGCCACTGGCGGCAACAAAGACGGAGTAAGAATAGACTCAGACAACATGTTCTGATACCATGTTGAGATTAGAAACTGGAAAATATATTTCTAGAAGGCTTGATTGATTCCTCTCATAATCTTCTATTTATAAGAATAAATTGATATAAGAGTACATGATAAATAGGGTAACCCTAGACACAATATAATCATGATAAATAGGGTAAATATCCTAACAGGAGACAAAAGATTACACACCAAAAGTAATGTAATCCAATTGAAGTGTTCATGAACTTTAGTTTACATCCACAACAGAATTCATTATGAACATAGATTACAACTTTAGGTTTCTCACACAGTGAACTCTCACTTTTACTTAATAGTTGTAACAACTTTAACTAACTAAACGAACTATTTCATAAGTGACAATATCAATTCTCTATTTATAAGCAAAGTCAACCGCAATAACATTGTACACGTAATGCAATTGATGTGTTAATGAACTTCAATTTTCATCCATGATATAATTCATTATAAACACATCAATTACAATTCTTGGTTTCTCTCTCAGTGACCTCTTGCTCTTAGTTAGTTAACAATTGTAACAACTTTAACAAACTAAATGAACTCTTACATAAGTGGCATTATAAGGTCCCTAATGATGAGCAATACCAACCAGACTAACATTGTACACGTGCTATAACTGAACAAATAGGACACGTGCTATAACTGAACAAATAGGACACGTGCTATAACTGAACAAATAGGACACATGGACCATATGACACACATTTGGTCATAAGCACCCACATAAGAAGCTCTAGTCTCATAGACACTATAGTAGACCAGATGTGAAACTAAGACTAGACGTTGTTAGACACTCTGGAAACCTTTCACAGATTTTACTGAATCAATCTTCACAAACATGGGAAAAGATTTAATTTTAAACCATTTTAACAAAATATTAGTCTCACAATCAAGAAAAAATATACCTTGAGACTTATCCGCAATGAATTGATTGATGTTTCTATTAAGCACTTTTCAGCCTCATTTCGACATATCAAAACCTGTTACAACAAATGCACATATTTTCCCAATGAAGCATTGATGCAAGAGTGATATATCATTTAGGAACGTATAGTAAAACAAAAACCAGTGAGCCAAAATTATCACCTACAAGATTCAGCTTCATCCAAATGAAGTATACAATAACTTAGAAAGGTATGGTAAAAGAAGACATTAGGATTGAGGCACAATTATCATGACAAGAGTACAGTTAATTCTAACAAAGACAACTTAAAGCCACTTCCAATTTGTGTTGCTGATGAACATAATAACAAAAGCAAATAACAGAAGACTATAGATTACAGAATCTTAATATAGTCTAGAAGAAAACTTGTTTTCATGCCCATCCTTTCCAGCAAGTAAATATTTGAAATCCAAAACAGAGCCAGAAAAATGATAACTATGACTTTCAAGCAAAGGGACGTGAGTCTAAATGAAAAAATATATCATGAACCAAAAGTAGCGAAATACTATAGAAGCAATCCTTCGTAATTCTCTCATCCTAACTAATAGAAACCTCCTGAAAATTGCTTCCACTACTCATCTGCACTCTCATTTTCTTTACTGCACATGTATTTCCCTTATTTAAGTTATTGTCTAAATAAACAGTACCCTTTTCTTAGTATGATTTAATCTTGTCTTTCTAAAAGCAATTCTCTCATCCCACATCCTCCCCACCAAACAACCTCTATGTTGATTTCTCTCTGTCCTTTGAGTGCAAGTATTCATTTATGTTGCAGTTCCTTTTTCCTGATTTTAGACAAGTCTTGTTTCATGTTATTCCTCTTTTAGATTAAATGTGCTTCAGATACAAATCATAATATCTTCGTATTCTATTATAAATTACATGAAGCCTCCATCACAAGGAAAATGTTGGAATAGGGTATGGTATGTCTTTAAGTCGAGCACTCCATTCAATCAAGAAACACTTGGGTTCAGAGAATATAAAGCATGGTGCCTACACACTCTAGCATTCCTTCTAATAGGAATCTTAAAACAGTTCATCACAACACCATGAACTCATGTGTTGAAGCACAAACACACTCCCTCCAACTTAAGCCGAGCTATCTGCACCAAATTTCTCAAACTACTTACTACCTCTGAAGAAACAGATGGTTCAGCCTCTTCAACCTATCGGTGGATGTGAATAAGAAATAAAGAAAAGGCACTTACAAGACCTTCCAACTTGTAAAAATCTATTAGCAACAAGTAACAAACTGATTGTGAAAGTGTCACTCACAAGGCCCTTATAATTGCAAGAAAAAATCGTAAGGAATGAACAAATTCAATAAAACACGAGTGCGATCAGCAATGTTATCAAACACAAGTTTATTTATGAAGTATTTGAAATTCCTAAAAAGCTAGATACCGTCCAATTTAAACTTCGAAGAAGGAATAGATTTCAGGACACATATAGAATACCGGTCTCACTCTAAACCGAAAAGACCCAACCATGCAAAAGTAGCCACTAGCCTAAGACCAAAACTCCTATGAACCTAACTTCTCTTTTCATCAACTTATCTACTACATAAGAAAAGAAAAAGAAAGGCCATATATCTTTTGATACATAGTTACATACCTCAAGTCACGCCAATTACAGTGGAAACAAAACTTAAAACAGAAATTACTGCATAATGATACGAAACGAGATGGAAATTACGGGATTGAGGAGGAGTTCGGGACTGGTCCTGCAAGTAAAACAACAAAATTCTCAATCTAATCGCCTTGATTTTTTTTCTTTTATAATAACATCGTGAAATCGTCGTATTATATTTCGAAAACAAAATTACAATCTCAATTACATAATTATTCGTTTCGTTCCTTTTCTCTTAACACTATCAATTAGATCGAGAGAAAGAGAGAGAGCGTACTTGAGCTCAACCTCGGGTTTGTTATGCCTTTCGACTTCTTGACAGGGAAAGTTCTAGAAGCGTAGCGAAGAAGAGAAGAAAAAACGTTGAAAACAAAATGGATATATATATATATATATACAGAGGGAGAGAGGGTGGCATTGAAGAGTAAGCGAAGGTACCTGGAGACACATTGCGGCCTCTAGCGTGTTCCGAATGCAGGTCAAGTATAGCCGCAGCGTGCTCGCCTGAAACGCAAAAACGGTATGCTGAATTCAACCGGTATGAATCATATGACGATTGAAGGATTGTAAGAAGAAAGAGCGTACCATGAGTTGGGGTTTGGGTCCGAATCCGAATTTAGAAATGAGTGATGATGGAAGAGTTGTAGTTGTGCGTGGAGTGTAAGAGAGGATTAAGATAGTGATTGAACTGAAAGAAAGAAAAAGTGGGTAAATCAAAACAACAAATAATAGTCCCTGCAGTGGGGATCCCAGGAATTTCACCAACCACGCTTTTTCCTTTACCCGATTCGTTTCAGTATGGTTTGGTGCCTTTGACGGATTGCGATTGACCCCAATAGCTAATATAGACATGATTCTCCCCTATACCTACTTCCTTTGTAGCATTTTAATTTTTCATCTTCTTTTATTTTATTTTCTCTTTATTTTCATCCTCCAAGTGTAATATTATACACTATTTGCTTTTTTTTCTTTTTTTTACTTTCTCTTTATTTCTCTTTTTAATGTCTAAAAATGTAAAAAGTGAACTTTATATCTACCTTTTTTTCTTTACAAAGTAAACAAGCCAACTTTCAACTAAATTACTCAATCAACTACTACAAATTTTTTTTGCTAAAGTTTTAGCTAAAGTTTTTCTTAAGTTAAATTTCACTAATAACAAAATTGTTTTAGATACTAATTTTTTCTATATGTTCACTTGTGAATATTGATTTGAGCAAAGGTAATTAGATGGATTTGAGAATGAAGTTTGTATTATTTTTTATAAGCTTAATATCTATTTTGGTCTCTCAAATGAGGAGGTTTGTTTAAAGTGGTCCTACATTTTAAAAAGTTTGCAAAGATCCCAATTTGTGAAAAAATGGATCAAATTAGTCATTTTTGCTTACAACGTTAAAAATCTAACGGTGCAGTTGCCCCCTGGCCAAAACATGATGAGGTTTCAACTTCTTCTTATTGCATGGCACTATGAGGTAAAATGATGTGTCAATTTAGAATTTAAAAAAAAATTGATGAGGTGACAATGTTTTGCCAGAGAATTAAAAGAAAAGGGGTTAGAGTTTGACATGTGGCAACCCTTTTCTACCCAAATTAAGGTTTCAGAATTGCAAAGGGGAAAGTTGCTTGCCTCCGCCGCAAAGGGATTTTTATGAGAGGCGTTGCTTTTGGTGGCTTGAAGCTCACGGTGGTGGGATGAACTCTTGCGGTGGCCACAGCGAAGCTTGTGATGGCATGGTGGAGCATAGTGCCTACATAGCGGAAATAAGGACATAAGCTTGGTAGATAAGCTCGAAAACTAAGCTCGGCCATACAACTCGGCAAGCTCAACAACAAAGCTTCCCTACATGAAGCTCAACCCACAAGAGTTTATTGGAAAAAGCTCTGACTCATTTTATTTTGGTTATTTTGAGAGTAATAACACAGGAAACAATCATCGAACTATGTTTAAGTATCAACATCTCGTGAAATTACAAGAAAACAATAGAAGAGAGGGTTGAATTGTGTTTTTGGAAAACTTTCACAAAAGGATGTTTAACAATTTTGTTAAAGATTATAAGGTCTACACAAATTGTTAAATGGTTGATTTATAAGACACTGTTTTGAATACAAAACGTTCAGAGGCAAAGTATTTTTAGAGCGCTTAGCGAAGCTACTATAACGTTTGAGAAAGATAACTCTTGAGAAAGAACAAAAGAGTTTATCAAAGATTAATTTTGTAAGGAACTGCAGTGTTTACAAGTAAGGTGTTTTGCAAAGGTGAAATTATCATCACACAATTATTTTATATTGGTTCACCCACCTAAGCTACATGCAATTCTTCTCTAAGACTTCTTAGAGGGTTCCACTAGATTTTCAATAAGATTACAACTGAGTATTAACATCAATCCTAGTTTCCTTAGTCAATCTTGGTAATACTTGTTATGCTGACTAGTTAAGTATTAGCATCACTCCTCGTTCTTAGTCAATCCTGGTAACACATGTTATGCTGACTAGTTAAGTTTTACCCACTCCTAGTTTCTATTAGACAATCTTGGTATCTTCCTGATATGTTGCCTAATAAGGGTTTAACTCAACTGAGTTAACCACCAAGTGTTTAAATTCTCTTCAGAATGTATAATCAATCAGATTGTTTACAAATCTTAGACGATAACTCTCACTAAGAGGATGTGTTTACAATACAACTCAATATAATAAACTTTGTAGAATTTTCTCTCTTCTTACAAATATAAGCTTATGATTCTATGAAGTTTGAGAGTGTATTCTCGAAATTTTTGTTCTTTCTCAAGTATGAATATCACTTTTCATTGTTTGTGTTTTAATTCTCTTGATTTTCTCTTCAAGTGATCTTCTATTTATAGACTTCATGGGAAAATATTTGTTAAACAATGCTTGTCTTCGATTTGTAAATCTTTGTAGCCTTTTCGTAGGTAGTAGCCATAGGTTGAAGTCAACGTATCAGAACAAACATGTTTTTGCAGTACTTTAACCAAAGTAGGTTGTATGAACTTTTCAACACTACTTTTGATGGAGAGAACATTCTATGAATGTCTTCTTTGTTTCTAACGTCTACTTCTGAATTTTTCATGATGGAGCAGGTGCATACCTGTAATAGGCATTTGTATAAAGTATAATAGAAATGCTTGCGAGCAAATATGTCTTTTTTCTTATCACTTATGTTGTTTCAAACGTTGTGCAATTAATGCTTTGCATTGTGTCTTCAAAATAACTTTGTCAATTTTACTATGCAGCTAAATCGTTTAAACACTTTTGGAAAGATACCAAGTACTGATGAAGGTTTCATCATTGATGAAAAGTTAGGGTTTTATTTGGAATTTTATTTTGTAATTAATTGGAATTACAATTTATTTTTGGCTAATTGTAGAGACTTATTGAATTTGAATTTCCTCAATGATTTTGTTTTTAAATTTTTAATTTTTTTACTCGTAATCGTGGAATCCCAAATTGGGATGTTACACGGTGCTTCGCTTAGAGGACATTTTATGAAAGTTACTTAAAGTATCTCGATTTACTTATTGATTTAGCTTAGTGTCTCGCCTAAAGGGCTTGTGGTGCCTTGCCTGAAGAACTTTTGGTGCCTTCCCTTGGAGGCCTTTTACAACCCAGTCTACTAGAAGCCAAGCTACCAACATGCTTAGCAGCTAAGCTGTTTAGGATTAAGTATGTTCGTCTTTTTGTCTTAGTCATGGTTGTTAGTATTGTGATTGAGCCTTGTTTAAGTTTGCACTGTTGCACTTAATTATAAAATAGGTTTTCAACACATGAATAATTTTGATCCTCCATCCTTAGTTAGAGCTTTTAAGCCTGATTGATATGTTCATGCATTATGTTTAATTGGATTCTCATGAGAATTTAGATGATGTATCAGATTTTAAGAATGCTAACCTTAGTCAGCTTTGAGCCTAATTTATTTCTTGTGCGATTTACACATGCTTGCAATGTGATTTAGAACTTGATTGAACTTTTTTTTGCTACTTGTTTGATTGCACTCTTGAGAGGATCTAGGCCATTTTTGTAAACCAGCCACTTAGCCAAACAACCTTGCCTTACATTATTTATATTAAACCCTTCTTTGAGCCTAATTGACCTATTTCTTAGTGATTTCTCAACTTTTTAAAAGCCTTGGGTCTTAAAACCATGATCATCCCAACCTTAGCGTTGTGAGGAACCTTGGAACTATTTTGAGACTATTAAGAAGCCTATGAGTAAGGGAAGAGGTGCAATGTATGTTATGATGCATTGTCAGAGTTTGGAAAGGTGTATGAATGAGAAAAATTGAAAAATATGAAAAAAATAAAAATAAAATAAAAATGGAAAAAGTGGTCTACATTGAATTACAAAAGAGAAAAATGGAAAAAGAAAGAGACATACAAATTAAAAGAGAAAGAAAATAGAGTTTTCTAGTTTAATTGATGAATTTTTGCTTAAACATAATTTACATTTATTCTTTCCACATTTCTCCATTGTTTCCTTACTTCTCTTTGGTTTCTGGCTTTGAATTCCTTTCTTTATCCTACCTTAACCTTGACAACATCACAAGCCACATAAAAGTCCTTTTGATGTTGAGTTGCATTCATTTGAGTGGTAGAAATTAGAGGTTTTTTAAGCATATGACATTGCATGCTTGCATGAGGTGCTGAGTGTAAATCTTCCATAAACACGTGAGAGAATTAAGATATACACATGCTAAGAGTTTGTCAATTTTGATCATAAATTTGACTTTGATTGAAATTCTTATTTTAATGCTTTAAACATGTTATTGAATGGTTCCAACTTTGATGGATGAAGTTTTTCTCTGCTCACAATTTTAAAACAATGTGCTTATTTGCACTTTTTTAGGCTTAGTCTCGTCTTCTTCGGTTCAAGTTCAACTTTGTTGTCTCCATGGTCGTAGTTTATTTATTTGTTATGTGCATGTATATGAAAGTCATACCTTAAACCGTTATTTATAGTAGTTGTTATGGGTTTTTACCATTTCACCAGCCTAATTACAACCCAATCATATCTTAATCGGCATTAAGAAGTTGATTCTTAATTGTAATTGTTAATCTAACCATTTTGTAACTAGTCAGTCAAGTTGTTCGATCATAGTGGTTAACCACATAATAATGTGTCAAAGGTTGGTCACGAGTAGTTAGCCAAAAGCGATCGATTCAGAGGAACTCGACTCTAAGTAGTCGTCCAAGAGTGGTCGACCTAGTGAAGCTTAACCAGGAGGAGCCCTGCTTAGAGGAACTCAACTCAAAGGAGCTCGTTGTGAAGTGGTTGGTCCAGAAGAGCTCGACCTTAAATGGTCGATCCAAAGAAGCTTGACGTGGAGTGATTAGCCGAAAAGAGCTTGACCTTAAATGATCAGTCTAAAGAAACTTGACGTGGAATGATGAGTCCAAAAAAGCTCAATTTAGAATGGTCGATTTAGAAGAACTCGACCTAGAATAATCACTCAAAGAAATTCCACTTAAAGAATTAGTTAGTTTTTTATATAGTTAAATTTATGGTTGATAGTCATAAAATACTTATTTTTTTTTAAAATCACCTGCCTTTCTTTCTATCGATTTGACTTTTCAAAACAAATACATACATTATTTTAATAGTATTTAATCCAAAAGGCTAAAAATACATATAAGTAGATGCATTTTTCTTCTATTTTTTAAAAATGGTCAAGCTGGGATTAAAATTTATTTTATTTAACTTTTGGGTTTCGTCCTCATCTCATGCGATACAATTAAATAACATTTTCACATAGCCAACTCTCTCCGCGTCTAATTGTCTGTTCCTTTTCTTCAGAGTTCGAGATCAACCCCGACAAACCACTGAAGTTTTTCTCTGCTTCTTCCGATTCCTCTTTTTGCTTTCATTTTCGATTTTGAAATGGCGCCAGTTTCAGCTCTAGCTAAGTACAAGTTGGTGTTCTTGGGTGATCAATCGGTGGGCAAAACCAGCATCATCACTCGCTTCATGTACGATAAATTCGATAACACCTACCAGGTTTGTCTAAACCCTCAGATCCAATCCAAAACCGCATAAGAAACTCCTTACTTAGTTCGTCAAGGCTAAAACCACTTCTAAACCCTCACTATTTTCTGTTTTATTTGATTTGTTGTTTTTTGTGTATACTAGTAAAACTAATCCTAGGCTCTCAACTTGGTTCGATTCAGATTTATCATTGTTCTTGAATTTGATTTGCCTTTCAGTTTAATTTATCCTGCGAACTGTTGTGCTGAACGATTATTATAATCTTATTACTATTATTTTATTTAAAAGAACAAGGAAGAATTCAAATAAATGATGTAGATTTGATTATAAATCCTACTATTGATTCAGCTTGTGAACTTTGACTTTTCGTATGTTCCCCTTTGCCTTTTAGATTTTAGACTATTTTTTTTGATAAATACTATGTTGAACATGCCGATAAATTATTCAAACCTAATGAGAATAAACAAACAGCCTATTTACTAATAATATCTCTGAATACAAATCTAGAAGAACTTTTGAAATCTCTTCTATGGGAAAAGGCTTTATATTTTCCAATAGAGGAACTACTAAAAACGTTACCAACTTGTATCCAAATAGGCCTTGACTCACTAACTATGGCTGCTAAGTGCTTCATTTGATAATTATGGCTATATTATGGCTTGTTGTGCCAAATTTTTTTTTTTTGCTTGAGAATCACATTTTCCATCTCATACCGTGTAAGCATAGTTGTGTTTCAAATATATGCTTGACTGCTTATAAGTTATATTCCGTTCACTTCAGGCTTAAGTTTTTTTCTAAGCATAATAGACATGCTGCTTCAATCATTGTGTGTACTTTCATTTCTTAGCTTCATCATACTATCGTACTTTTGTTGAATTTTATTTTGACTTTTTTCCTTCGTGCAGGCTACAATTGGTATTGATTTCCTATCAAAAACTATGTATCTTGAAGATCGAACAATTCGATTGCAGTTGTGGTAAGATTTGGAGTAGCATCTCATATATAAAATGGTCAAGAAATGAAAGGGTGTTTAGGAAAGGAAAGGATTGAAAGAGGTAGGATAGCATGGGTGGGATAGTTTCCTACCATTATATTCTGAAGACAGGCGATGATAGGATGAGAGAAAGTATATAATGACATTTTAATTGTATTTCGCCTGAATGTGAAGGCTCCCTTTTCTGTAGGACTGAATGCTTGCATTTTGTTTCTGCTGATGTGAACTAAGGTTAATTTTGTTCAATCCCAAATAGGAGAAAAAGGATTTTGTTTCAACTTTTTGGGTATATAGGGAGAGATTAAGTAGTCACCGCTCAGTTTTTTCTTTCCCTGGAATTTGTAAATGATTAACATGACCATGGTACTGCAGGGTTTACTTGCCTTTTTAGATTACTGAATTTATACAGGTGAAAATCTTGATATTTTGACTTCAATGATTCACATCATTTGCTGAGTTTTAAAATTCATATCTTATATCCTTTTTGCATTTTACACTTTTTTTGTTATTAACCATTGTTGTTTTTAAGCTTTTACTATATTTATATTCACAGAAATAAATAATTTTTTAGCTGGACAAATTCTATTCTAAACTTTAAATTTCTATACATACTTCATTCTTCTAGCATTTGTACTATTTTAGTGTTTCCTTAGTATTCAAGTTTTTTCTAGGTTGAAAATATATTTGTAATGGTATTGGATGTGCAGGGGTTGGTTTTAGTTTATGTGAATTTGTTTTTGCTGTATTCCAAATGTTCATCTTTTCACGTGTTCTGGCAGGGATACAGCTGGCCAGGAAAGGTTTAGAAGTCTTATTCCAAGCTACATTAGGGACTCATCCGTAGCTGTCATTGTATATGATGTTGCAAGTATGTTATCTGGGATTTCCTTTCTTTTCATCTTTTACTTTTGCCACTATTTTTCCATCTTACACAGCTTTTACCTCTTAAAAATATTTGGTATCGTTGAAGTTGTTTTTTATGGTTAACATACTGAAGCACTTTGACTTTGATTGTAAACTTATGAGCTTCACATTATTTTAAATACCATCTGCAGTGATAGCAGGATGCTATGCCTTTCTGTAGGAACTACGAAAGTAGCATAATGATATAGTGATTATACACAAGTTCCATAACCTTGTGTAGTAAACCATGGCATCCAAATCTCTTTACATGATTTGAACAAGGGGTTGACTTAAATTTCTGTCAAGAGCTTTGTCTGGAACATTTTCTAATAAATTTGATATTTTTGCTACACAGGCCGACAGAGTTTCCTAAATACAGCTAAGTGGATTGAAGAGGTGCGAACAGAGAGAGGCAGTGATGTCATTATTGTTCTTGTTGGGAACAAAACTGATCTTGTTGAAAAAAGGTCATGAGTAAAGAAGAGAAGAATGTTGGAATGAGTCTAGGGATAGGAACTATTGACAAATCACATATATTGACTTAAACCAACCACTTGTTTACCAACTTTTCTTAGACTAAAAATCTTTTTACCAAGAATTATTTAAAAGTAAATATGTAATCAGGATCTCTCTAGATATTATCAAACTGGTTACAGTGGTGAATTTTTGTCTCGAATCTTTCCATTTATCCTTTCTTTGCATGCATTATAATATCTTATTACCCATCTGTTTCCATATTCTCTTTTCATCCAAAGTATTATATGTCACCCATTTAATATTCAGCTTAAGTGTTTAACACTGCAGACATGAATTTATAGGAAGGAAATAAATTATTGATATGGAACAGTAAGATGACAGAGTGTGGGAATTAGATGTAGGAATGGTTGCAATTAGTCCTTTTGCTTTCTCTAGTAGTATGTTGGAATTCTTACAACTTATATCCTAGTGTGGACTCAACCCATCTTTTGCTGTGTATGCTATTTATTTGAGTCTTGCTATGCTCTTGGTTAAACACTTGTATCAGTTGTTGGCCTATATTATAGATCACACCAAGGAATTAAGGTGTTGCTTATCAGTTAAAAGTCTTATGCATTCAAGTTAACCTACCATAGAAGATCACTCTTGGCATTAGTGATCAGCTTTGTCCGGTAGTTTTGGATGGACAGAAGAGTTCAATTTTCCAGACTTTAGCTGGCATTAGTTAAGTTGACCTTAAAGATGTTTCATGGGAATTGCATGTTCTTGCTGTACAGTTCTGGATACTGACTAGTGTTAGAATCTGAAATTTATTTTGTTTTGTTTTACCAATTTTGTGACTCTGCAGACAAGTCTCTATAGAAGAAGGGGAAGCAAAAGCTCGTGAGCTCAATGTCATGTTCATTGAAACTAGCGCAAAGGCTGGGTTTAATATAAAAGTAACTTATCTAACACCCATCCTTTTTCTTTTGCATACATTATTATTGAATGCTTTGTTTCTAGTCAGAGTGAAATGAATCATGCTATAATGTGATGATTGGACTCTAAATGCTTGTGTTTGAATACTGCGTGTGTGAGATCTACTTTAACTTAATTAGATATCACGAACTTTTATGTCTTGTTCTTTAACTCTAAATCTTAATCATTTGCTTTAAGTTTCTTGCATTTGAAAATTGTTTTAAATTGTGGTTTTTTCTGTTTCTAACTAACCATATATTATGTATTATGGGACATCTACAGGCCCTCTTTCGAAAAATTGCTGCAGCATTACCCGGAATGGAAACACTGTCCTCTGCAAAACAAGAAGACATGGTTGATGTAAACTTGAAGTCTACAACTGGCAACGCTCAAACTCAACCTCAGTCAAGTGGATGCGCATGTTAATTGTAGTTTGTTATGTGCTGTCCACCTTTTGTTGTGTTTTTGGTTTTATGCAGGTTTTTTTCTGTAGTTTTCTACAGCATTATATGAAAAAATATGAAAGAATATATATAAGCAGTGAAGGGTAGGGGTTGGATATAAGTTCTGTCCAAAAGAATTATTGTTGTCAATTAGATGTTTGCCATAATGTATTATAGGTAACCTCCCCAACCCAAAATTGGATTTCGTTCAGTGTACTTTATAAATTTAACTTTTTATTTGGTTTGTCTTAATTTTTTATTTAATTTTGGATTAACTTAATACAATTTATACCTTTTTTTTATATTGCAAGCAACTTGCAATATAAATTCCCTTTCTTAAGTTTCTTTTGGTAAGATAAGGTTGTTTGGAAAGTTTCAATTGACAATAAGATAGATGTAAGTTAAATTAGCATAGTTTAAGTATAAATTATAACTAAAATTTCTGTTGATAGTTAGTGATCTGTAATTAATATATTAAACTTTTAATGTTAGGGTTAAATATGTTTTTAGTCCCTGAACTATCAAGCGATTTTAGTTTTAGTCCCTACTCAGAATTTTGATGGTTTTTAGTCCTTATTGTTTTGAAACTCTGAGTAATAGTCCTTAAAATTGGACGGTGTTAAGTTTCAGTGGATGTGGCAAACGGCGTTGCCACGTGATCACTGATTTGCTCTATTCTCTGTCTGCCACGTTGGATGTTTAAGTATTTGAACTGAGATTAAGTTGATTAATTAAGTTGCTCTAGGGTTCACAATTTGTGAAATTAAATTTTTGAATTGGGGGATTTAATTGTGCCAAACCTCGACAAGCTGGACATGCTGGACCGCCATTTTCGTCGTTTACATGTGTCTTCTATGGTACGCCAGCACTCACCACCCCGATCCCCACCTACCGGCCAAGCCCGTCTCCGACGCCGGCCTCTTCCCCTCGCAGCTCCAAAAGCTTCCCTCCATCACCGGAAAAGACCTTCTCATGGGCTCCGAATGCGCCGTCTGCCTCGACGACATCGCCACCGACCAACCCGCTCGACTCGTTCCCGGTTGCAACCACGCCTTCCATGTGGAATGCGCTGACACCTGGCTCTCCAAGCACCCTCTCTGCCCCCTCTGCAGAGCCAAACTTGACCCCACGCTTTTCTCTTCCTCGGAAAATCCTTGCTGAGACAGAGTAACGCGTACTTTCGCAGAATTACCAAGAATAGAGCCAAAGCCTTAGCCTGAATCCTGCTGTTTTTTTCCCTTAATTAGATTGAAACTCTTCGCCCCTGTACAGTTTCTCATCTCTCCTATGCAGCGCAAAATATTCTGGCATTGTTGGATGGTAGATTGGATAGAGCAGATCAGCTCAAACTTAATCTCAGTTCAAATACTTAAACATCCAACGTGGCAGACAGAGAATAGAGCAGATCAGTGATCACGTGGCAACGCCGTTTGCCACATCCACTGAAACTTAACACCGTCCAATTTTAAGGACTATTACTCAGAGTTTCAAAACAATAAGGACTAAAAACCATCAAAGTTCTGAGTAGGGACTAAAACCAAAATCGCTTGATAGTTCAAGGACTAAAAACATATTTAACCCTTAATGACAGTTTAAAATTTTAATTCTTTAATTTGGTCTGATAATCATTCATTATTCAAATTTGGCTGCCTAGTAACACATTGTTGCATATTTCTTGTTTACCATTCATTATTTAAATTTGGCTGACTAATGACAGTGTTGCATATAGATGACAATTGAGCATTGGATAAAATGTTATATTTTATAAAAGATGATATAATATAATTCTTAATATCACTTGATTTTCCATATTTAATTAATATAGTTTTTTAGTATAATATATTTAGCATATAGTTTAATAAATTTACATTTTAAAGTTTAGATTATATATATTTTGAAAAAAATGTCATTTTATTTTATTGATGAAAGAAGAAAAATCAATTCACGGTTATTCCTTCAAATTTTGACAAAACTGTTTAATAAAATATTATATACATCATCGATTTTTTTTTTCCTTCTCTCAGTCCTAATTTTATATGTAATGTTCATGCAATGTGTATTTTCATGCACTATAAAGCTTGCAATATAAACCTTGAAAAGTCTGAGCTAGGTTAGTTGACATGATTTTGTTTTTGTTATTACAACATTGTCATGGTATTGACTTTTTTTTATTGTAATAATGTGTATTCTTTTATTTTTGTAGATTTATGGTTATTTTCTGTTTGAGTTTGAGTACGTGATTTTGATTATTTTTCATCTATGCAAATTTGATACAATAATTATAGAAATAGGTAAATTAAAACAAAATTACAAGCATAGGAGAAATAGTGTAACTCTCAGACCACTTTAAATAGACTTTAGATAGAGAATTTGTATATTTTCACATGATTTTCAAACTACTTTTGTTTTGATCGCGTTGAAAGTCAAAATCGTCACTGCTGAATGATTTCAATATAATGTAATCAATTACATTACATTTCAATCTTACTAGAAATTCGTTTTATGGTAAGATGACTTCAATTTCAGTCTCGTGGGCTAATCGAGTCAACCTGACTTCATTAAAAAAAATTCGAATTCACACTGTGACACTTTATATTAACTCAGATGACCAAATTTTGATACAACTCGTTCAAAGTTTGATATAGTTCAATCAAGATCTGACATATCTCAAGCTGTATTAGACCTTGATTGAGTTGTATTAGACTTTGATCGAGCTGTATCAGATCTTGATCAAACTGTATCAAATCTTGATTAAACTGTATCAGATCTTGATTGAGCTGTTAGGTTGTGTTAATATGAAGTGTAATGACATAAATTTGACTAATATATGAAGCTAAAATTAGAAGTGAATTTACCATAAAAGATTTTCTATTGAGATTGAAAGTTCAATATAATGTAATTGATTATATATTCACATTATAATATATTATTAATCTTTAATGTTTGTGTATAGGAACACGCTTTTAAGTTTGTTATTTAAACAAAATGAATGACATTAAATAGCTAGAGAAAAAATATAAAACTAAACCATGCTTACATCATGGTAAAAATTGAGGGACACCTATTTCTAAATAATATGTCTCCTTATTTAATTCAAAACAAACTAAGAAATGTTTTTAGATGTGATAAGCTCGACAGTACAACATTTTTGAACTCTGGCCCAACAATCCACGTTCAGAATAAGCAAGACAACACACCTTTAAACTATCAAAATATCCTAAGATTGATTACATTACATTAAAGTGATGAGGTTTAACGATTTTCAATTTTGATGCGATAAAAAAGAAATGAAAAAATTACGTAAGGACACACAACTTCTCCATTTAATGCGCTGTGGTGACCACTTATTTATTTTCGTAATTTTCTTTAAATGTTTTTATTTCCATAATCACTGCACCAAATTTGGTGGCCAAAGCGGAATAATCCCCAAGAAAATTCTGAACCAAACTTATCCTTCTCAATTCCCAAATCCAATGCGCAGAGGCAACCAAACCCCTCGCTGATGCCCCTGAACGGCCGTGTCGAGGTTCCCCGACCACCCAACGCCACCGTGTCGGTTTTCGAGTTCGGCTCCACCTCCAACGACAAGGTCACGCTAGCTGGCTACTGTCCCGTATCGGAAGACTTCGAGCCCTGCCGCTGGGAGATCCTCCAAGCAACTCAGTCCAACGCGCCTCAGTTTCGAGTAGTTTTTTTTATCTCACCTCTCTCTTATACTTTTTATGCTTATTCTTATTGGATTCAATTTTATCTATTTTTGTTATAAAATCACTTTCGAGTTACTTTTAGCGAAAATCTCCTCTCTCTTGTTTACTTTTTTCAATCTCTCTTTTCTTTTCGTCTTGTCAATTTGTTTACATTGATGAATCCATGTGATGTTCTCAGTTTCATGAATTGGCCCTTGTTATTTTGGGTTAAATGTTCTGTATCAAAGTCTCAATGGGTTCAAATTACTCTAACTAGTCTGGGAGTAAGAACACACAGAATAATAATTATCTTTTTTTACTTTGAATGCTACTTTAAGTTATACCAACTTTTTTCCAAATTCGGCATTAGGATTGATTATATTGGTGATGGATCACGCTTTTAAATGGATTTGAAAACTAAAGTTATCCCGTGTTATATAGAAGTTGTTTTTTAGGAGGATATTGCAGTGACCATGTTCCTCTGATAGGTCATGTTCATAGACACCAGTTTCCTTATAACTTATTCTGCCGTGTTTCATTCTCTAAATTTTAGGTTACTCATTTTCTTCTGTGTTTTCTGAATATACCCAAACTGCCGTGGCAAACTAAGTTCTTTGCATTATTTGGTGTTTGGATTTAGGCAACCGTTGCATTAAGAAAATATTTTTAGCTTTTCTTCCAAATCCTTGGGAACAGGTTTAAGCCCAATCAATTTGTAAACTTTGATCAAACACTCACTCAAAAGTTTGTCTTTATGGCATCACAATTGATTCACATGTTGATAATACAGAGGACAAAACTCAAAATTAGCGGTGGTAAAAGGGATCAAGCTTGGCAGGTCAGCCCGGCAGCGGCCAAAAAAGTCGGCTCGGAACAACATTTTCAATCTGGGAGACTAGTGGAGATGTACAATAAGGCCTTGAGAGGATCCACACACCCCATTAATTTTCTCTCAACTTATTCTTCCCAGAATCTCATTTTCATTTTCATGTCATTTCATTTACCTTTCTTTGCATGCCAACATCTGGAGCAAAGTCTCAAATCGAAGGTTCTGCTTCTGCACTTCATCATGTTGAATTAAACAAGGTTAGGTGATTCCTCTCACCCTCAAATTTTATATTTCTAAAATAAAATCAACATGTTGTTAGTAATATGCACAAAATTGCATAACACTGTCATGCCCAAAATCTGTTTGAGAAAATTCCACAACCAGAAATCCCAGGTGAGCTAACTTTCTTCAATGAAGAGCATTGTCTCAGTCTAACATTAATCTTGCATTTGCTTTGCACAGTTTTTGAAGGTGCCAAACTTCAACACATAGAGGACCAACCTGGTTCCACTCTTACAAGTTTCTAGTTTGTGCATATGATGTTTCTCTTTCAAGCAAAATGCACTAAACAAATGGAAGCTTTGACTCAAAGGTGTATATCTAGATGGTCTATTACACCTTATGCTCGTTACTCCAATACTTCTCAGAAGAAGTCTAAGCTTGCTCCTTTGCAGGTTTGATCCTCAACTCATTTTTTCACATGAAAAGGACATGCTGTCATTTATTTTAAGTTTTTGACCACTGCTTTTGGGTTATGGGTGGTTTTGTAGGAGAGACAAATGATAGACAAGTGTAAGATATTTGCAAAAGCAGGTGATGGAGGTAGTGGTTGCTCCAGCTTGCGCAAGGGAAGACCCGATGGTGTGTATATCTCTTTATTATGATGTATAGCCAAGGTTTTGATTCGTATATGTAGTTTCGTTGTGATTACAGAAATTGCATTCGAATGCAACTGCAGTTGTGGTTGCAATTAGGTAGTAGAGACCTTCTACAAAACTGTAATAGTGTAGTTGTAATAGCAGTTGCAAACCACAATTTAAGAAATGTGGGTGGTGTGCAATGGAGCTGATGACAGTGCTGCTTTGATGTTTGTTTGACGTAGGTGGCAATGGTGGGAGAGGCGGTGATGTGATTCTGGAATGCTCTCCCAGAGTTTGGGACTTCAGTGGTTTGCAACGTCATCTGGTATACATTTGTATCTTCTGCCAAAATGTTTTATGAGATCATGAAATTTTGATTAAAAGGTTGCTGACACTAATTGTTTCTCATAGATAGCCGAGAAAGGAGGACATGGATCATCAAAAAAGTTGATAGGTAGCAGGGGTGCTGATAAGGTATTTGATGTTTTACTTGTTTTTTCGACTTTTATAAAAATCCACAGTTTTCTTTTCTCTTATTTAGCCTTGTTCGCAATTTAGAACTTTGAGTTCATAACAAAATCATATGCTTTATTTAACAGGTTGCCCGTGTACCCATTGGCACTGTACTTCATCTTGTCAATGGTGATATTCCCTCCGTTGTCAAAACTCAATCCTGGACTGATGTAGACCCTTGGGATATTCCTGGGGCACTTGTTGATGATCTTCCTGACCCTGGCTATGGTTCTACCTACAGTGACACAAGAGGGGAAGTAAAAGCAACACATTCATTTGGCTGCTCCTCAACGCAAGCTGAAGAAACAAATGCTAAGAAATCCAGACATGCTACATCAACAAATGCGTTCACTCAACTCTCCACTTCTAATGGAGCTCTTGAATTTTGTACAAAGGATACAGAAGAGAACCAAGAGATAATATACAATGTTGCCGAGTTAACTGAAGAAGGTCAACAAATTGTCATTGCTCGTGGAGGAGAGGGTGGTTTGGGCAATGTGTCTAGTTCCAAAGATTCAAGGAAATCTATGACTATGAAGGCAGGAGCTTGTCAACAGATACCGAATCTTCGAGATCCTAACAGTATCCACTCCTCTCTGCATGCAGGTTTACCTGGTGTTGAGACCGTTCTTATATTAGAACTGAAGAGTATTGCTGATGTAAGCTTTGTTGGAATGCCTAATGCTGGTAAAAGCACTTTACTTGGGGTTATATCAAGGGCTAAGCCTGCTGTTGGTGACTATGCGTTTACTACTCTTAGGCCAAATTTGGGGAATCTAAACTACGATGATCTCTCAATTACCGTGGCTGATATTCCTGGGCTTATAAAAGGTGCACACCAAAATCGTGGGCTCGGGCATGCATTTCTGCGCCACATAGAGCGCACAAAGGTTCTTGCTTATGTGTTAGACTTGGCTGCTGCTTTAGATGGAAGGAAGGGAATTCCGCCTTGGGAACAACTTAGAGAGTTAATTCTAGAGTTAGAGTACCATCAAGATGGTTTGTCCAATCGACCATCCTTGATAATTGCAAATAAGATTGACGAGGAGGGTGCAGGTGAAGTATATAAGGAGTTAAAGAGAAGGGTACAGGGTGTTCCCATCTTTCCTGTATGTGCTATTTTGGGGGAAGGCATAGCAGATCTTAAAGCTGGTCTTAAAATGCTTGTCAATGCTGAAACATCATATAAACTTTGCGTAGATCAAATTTTGCTCTCCTAGATAATCATTGAGAACTTTTCTTGCTTGTAAAGGAAAGTCTTTCTTTTTTTCTTTTTTGAAATTTCTTGTAGTTGTAAGTCAAGAAGTCAGAAAATGTGATTGTATGATGTCCCTGAGGTCGAGTAAATCAGACCCTTTCTCCTTTTTAGTTTTATACCTCTTAGCTTTGTAAAATTAGTATTAGTTTTTATATTTGAGATATTTGCTTTGAAATTATGAATTCCAACTTAGTTTTTGTACTGAAAAGGTACTTAATATTATATGTATTTAAATTGTTTTTGATATGGAATTTTAAGAATGTGATACTATTTGAAGTATCAAAACAAGTTCTCAAGTCAAAATCTAAGGAGAATTATGATTCATTTATGGGAATTGGAAAAAAAGGTTTTGGATATGAATCCTCGTCTCCTTGGCTTTCGATCTGAAGATGAATTTCCATTTCTAAAAATGACAAATAAATTTCTCTTTGTAAGTATAGTTTGAACTTATGAGTATCTGTATATTTGTAGCCATGTTCTCATACCTTGTTTATGTTTTAAACTAATAAAATACTTTTAGTTTATTAGGTAATCTAACAAATTTATATTAATATTTTCCCATAGTTTCTTAACTTATTTTTATGAAATTCATTTAATAATTTTTTTTTATAATTGTTTGACATTTATCTAATTGTTATTTTATATTTATACAATTTAATTTTTTTATATTTAACTTTGAGGAAAGAAAATAGGTATCTATTTTTAGTTGAATATTGAGTTTGGATTTACGAATACGTAACAAGATATTAACAATAATTTAATTGTTTTTTTTGTTAAGAGAAGAAAGATCTAGTTGTAAGAGACTCTATGGTCTTACTTTTTAAAAGAATTTTTCTTGCTCGTTTTATATTTTTGTTGTATCTGGGAAATTTGTATATATGTGGATAAAATTTTAAGAATTGTAATCATTCACATATCAGAAAATCAGTTCTTATCAAATTCTCCAACACTGTTTTACGTTATTAATAAAAAATTGAAGGTTCTATCATATTTGAAGTCTTTTATTAGCATTCTTTGTTTTAGGATAACTTTGAATTCGTCAAGTAATTTTAAAATTTGATGCAAAATATATAGTTTTTTAATCCTGAAATTCCTTATCAGACTCTTAAAAGAAATGACAAGTGCATGAACTGTGATTTTAACATCTTTTATCATTATTGCTGTACCTTTGAAGAGTTGACTTCAATTTCTTTGATGGAGTTCGCTTATTCTTCTTCATCGTCATCATCTTCTTCCTTCTTAAAATCAGAACCCCATTTCATATACGATGTATTCATCAAATTTTGGGGAGAAGATATCGGTAAAAAGTTCGTTTCTCATCTCCATTCTGTCCTTTTACAGGAGCAAGTCAAAACTTTGATTAATGAGGAGACTCTTCAGGAGGGAATGAAGTTTGCAGAACACATGCGAGCCATAGCTGCTTCTAAGATCGTAATAATAGTTTTCACCAAAACAGACGCTAAATCTAGCAGCCGCTGTATTCTTGAGGTTGAAAAGATCCTCGAGTACCACCAAACTTTTGGCCAAATAGTTCTGTCCGTATTTTACGAGATTGACCCATTAGATGTACGTTTCCAAAAGGATGGTCTTGGAATAGCGTTAGCAAAAGCTGCACTCATAAGTTCAGGAAAAGAACTGGAATACTGGTGGTGTAGACAACCTGCAGGTATCTTTGGTTGGGATGTCAGAGATTTCAGGTAAAGAAATAAATCCTTCGTAGTTTCTTCTATTTTGGGATTGAATGCAGAATGTGTTAAGGTTGTGATTTGTTTGTCGTAATACATTAACATTCATCTTGAAGACATGATGCTGAACTTGTGAAGGTAATTGTTAGCCATGTTCAGACATTGCTAGGCTATGCAGACATGTCTATTCCCCGATTTGCTCTTGGATTAGAGTCCCAGGTGGAAAAGGTAATTGATTGTATTGAAAATCATTCCACCGATGTCTGTGTGATAGGGATATGGGGAACGGGAGCGTCGGGTAAAACTATTTTAGCCGAAGCCATCTATAATCGAATTTATCGTTCATTCATCGGTAAGAGTTTTATTCAAAATATTAGAGACTTTTGGAATAAAGAAAATGGAACGTATGTTCAGTTGCAAGAGTCTCTTCTTTATGATGTCTTAAAATCCAAGTTCAAGGTGGAAAGCTATTTGATGGGAAGAACTGTGATCGAGAATGAACTTTCTCGAAGAAAGTTGCTCATTGTGCTTGATGGTGTGAATGAGTTTTGCCAGTTAGAAAACCTTTGTGGGAACAGTAAATGGTTCGGTCAAGGAACAGTGATAATCATTACAACTAGAGATGTTGGCCTGCTGCTCCAATTCCAAGTTAATTATGTTTATAAAATGCATTATAACCGAAACGATTCCTTTGAGCTTTTAAGTTGTTTTGCCTTTTGAGTTATTGGTAATTTCTGGTATCATTTTTAATTTCATTTTCAAGTTTACTCAATCTTTTCATTTCAGTTTATTGCTTTTGTTCAATTTTATGATTCAGCTTTCTCTTTAATTTCTTGCACATTTCTTTTATGTTTCTGTATTGATTCTGTTCATTTCAATTGATTTTTGAAGTTCTATGATGTCTATTAGGTTAGGATAAGTTTTCAGGCTGTATTCTCTATTAGTTCTGATTGCACAATCTAGATAATTGTTTCACTTGTTCTCGTTGAAGTTCTATTCTTGTTAGTTTCTTTGAATTTCCTTTATGTTCCTAGTTTTATATTGCTTTCTTCACTCAGTTTTTTTTTTGTCATTGTTTCTTTTGTAATTGAATTTCAATTTCCATTATCTTTCATTCAAGCACAAATCAGTTTCATGCATTGCATTGGTTAGATGAATAAGTGTGAATTGCTAAAACAGTACTCCAAAGTGAGTTTAAAGCTTTATAGGATGTCTTCCTGATGTGTAATTGTGACTCTTCCATCCAAATCAGTTGCGTTTGCCTATGAATCTGGTTTCTGCCTATATCTTTGGCTAGTTTCTTGGTTTTTACATTTGCTAAATATGTTAGATTAGTTGGAGCATAAGTAATAAGGTCCTATCCTTCATTCATTGAATTTTGTTCGAATTTTTTCATTAGTTCGAATTTTTTTAGTCCATGCTTAGGTATTTCTATTCTGTTTTACATTACATTTCATTGAATCAAATCAATTGCATGTTTTTTCTTTCTTTAGTTTAGATTCTTTAACTCTTTTCCTTTTTAATTTCATTGTTTTCTTTTTAGTGTCCCCACCTTGCATGAATAATAAGTAATTAGTAAATAAATAAATAAAGACCTTAACTCTACACTTTAAAACTTGATTTTAGCTTAGTCCTACAATTGATATTTTAGTTGTCCTATGATACATTAGTGGAACCAAGTTTTGTTGACTTTTTGCGTGACAAAACAATGTTTCAACAACTATATAAAAAAGAAAAGAGAATTGATGCTTGTTGTGCTCATACGTCGTTTAAAACTTAATATCTTCTAAGAAAAAAAATATTAGAAGAATACAAAAAACACCTCTTATCATTTATATCATTTTCTTGAGAGTTATCGTTTGTACATTTGTTTTTAACACTGTTTGTATTGGTTGTAGACGCTATTGAATGGTTTGGTTGTATGGGAAGCTTACATGTAAATTAATTTGTCTACGTGACTGATGTACCTATGTTCAAACATGGCTGATAACAAAACTGAATTATTTTATTTCTACTGTGCTTTTTTTTTGTTTGGGTGTTGCTCCCTCCACCACCACCGTATATTTCTTCCACCTCTCCACATTATTTTAAATACAATTATATTCTTAAGTTAAAAAGATTTTTACTTTTACCCTATTCTAAATAATTTAAAACCCTAATTTTACTTTCCCAGCACCCATCCACGAATCTCTCTTCCCCTTTTCCCATTTCCGTTTCACCTCCCCAGTTCCCCATCTCCAGAGTGCCTCTAAATATACACATCTGCAATGTGTCAATCAAGATATCAATGCTGCAATTATATTGACAGGCTTGTAATCTTCCTTTTTGTAGATAGAGGCCAAACGGTGGATTGTTTTTAATAAATGCAGATTAAATGACTTTGTAATTTTGATATGGTTCCATTCATTTTTACTATCATCTTCTCAAAGTTTTCATATAAAGACAAACATTTAGTGTCTGCATACTTCTAACACCAAAAAATATGTTAATTCTATAGTTTCATCCAACAAACACAATTCAAATTATCTTTATGGTTGGAGGAATTCTTACTTGAGCCATAATCATTTTCTCTACAAAAGAGTTCTTTTGTCAATGAAGAAAACCAATACAAACAGGCCCTTTAATAATAATGGAACAAAACCAATGCTTCTGGTGTAGTTCAGTATTCTGCATGTGGACAACTTACTTGAAAACATGAATTTCAAATTCCCATATCTCTGATAGGTTAGGCATGGAATCACTGATAGAAAGAGAGAGAGAATGTATTGTGTGTAAAAATTGTTAAAGTAGTGTAGTAGTGAGTTAGCCAATTTTATAATTTTATTTGTAAAGTGGTCGGAAGTCCGGTAATGGTGTAGGCATAGTTGGACGGATGTCAACATCCGTTTATCTTTCAATGAATGTTGAAATTCGTGCACAAATGTTGATATTTAATATAAAATCTAACGTATATTCGTATCCGTTTAAATATTAGTTAAGGGTAAAATGAGAATGGAGAGATGCAATGAACGGTGTGTGGTGATGGAGGGAGTAACGCCCCCAATAATGTTTTTGCATGAAATTTGGTTTCTTTTGGGCTAGGCTACGAAGCCCATTAACCAAAGAGGGGTAGAAGGAGTCAGAAGTTCATTTCTCTTCTTTTCTTTTTTTCTCGTTTTCTCTCTTCTCCTTTCTCTTTTCTTCTTTGTGTTCACAAACCCTAGGGCAAAGGGGGACTTTTAATGAGTGAGAGAGAGCGATGTGAGGAAGAATTCAATGCTTAAAAGATTAACGGACCAGAACAAAATTAAGAGAGCGAGGATCAGTTACAAGGAGAAGAAGAATTCGAAGTTGGGGGTTTTATTTCTAGGGTTCGTGAATTTATTGTGTTGATGGAAATAATCTATAAATAGGGCCCAATGAGAGAGGGGGAGGGGCACAAAAGCAAGTGAGTTTCGAAAACTAAGAATGAGCGAAGTACGGGTTGCAAGCATGGTGCATTTATGATTTTCGTGACCACTAAAACCTTGTTTGAATACTAATGCTTGAAGTAGAGGTTAGATTCTGTCCTAATAGGAAGTTGGTGCATGTTCTTTGTTTAAATTTACTCTGGAATCAAATAATTGATACCTTGTTTCAGGGAATTAAAAGAAAAAAAAAGTACTAATGCTGTATTTTTATAAAAGCCAAAGTATGTTCTTTTATAAAATAAATTCTACACTAAAATGCTGCTACTTTGTACTATATTTTGAGTTATTAATTTACATCGAAATAATGTTGTTTAGGCTATTTTGGGCTGATTAAAATGTGATAAAACCTTGTTGTTCCATGCTGTTAAAAATGCACTAAAATTCTTGCTGTATTGGGCTGTTTTGATGGTTGTTACTGCACTAAAAACTATACTGTTTAAACATAAAAATGCTGCAGAAAATCTTGTCGTATCTTGTTGTTTTTAGCTTCCTGTTTGCTGCCAAAAGCTTTGCTGTTTGCTGCCAAAAGCTTTGCTGTTTGCTGCCAAAAGCCTTGCTATGCTACCAAAAAGCTTTGCTGTTTGCTGTTATAAAATATATATAAAAGCTTTGCTATATTTCTGTGAATTCCGCAGAAAAATCTTTGATGTTTTGGTTAAAAACCAACATAAAATATTTGTTGTTGGCTTTTATAAAATTGGTATAAAATCTTGCTATTTTTCTAAAAACATCACTTGCTGAAATGGTTTTGGTGGACCACGATATATGTTAGAATGGTAAATTGATGGTAGAATATATATATGATAATGGATGCTGGTTGATTACGTCGAAATGGTGTTTTAAAGATATATAGTCAATGCTAATATTACATGTGTTATTATGATGGGTGTTAAAGGGTTGGGTGTTGTTAATCTAATTTTAACTCTTTATTGTTCATTACATTTGCTATTGAAAATGTATTTAACTTTAAAGTAGACGATGTTTTAAACTGTTAGATATATTGAGTGCTTTTGTTACATTTACAACTCTTAGTTGTTGGTTTTGGTGAAATAATGTAGAATATATTTAGTAGGGGTCAGGAAGTTAATTTCAAGGTCATATGATGTGCTAATATGGTTTTATGGCTGATAATGGTATGTGTGCTATGGTTAGAGCTGTCAAGTGAGCTTCTTTAATAAGATTTATCCCTAATCTATGTGGGTTGGGACCAGAAAAACCCACGGGATAAAAAAATCCTTCACTAAAAAAGCTCACAAGACTAAAAACTCCTAAAGCCCTATGGGTTAGGACCAGCCCATGAACTTTCCTTTTTACAAAATTTTAACTCCTCTCCTAGAGTTAAGGATGTGAAATTGCTATTTGTTATCAATTCATATGTTTGATAATAAACACGCCACTTATTTGCGAGAAAATGGGAAATGTAACAGTTAGTGTGCAATCATGGACGATGATGTAATACAAAAAAGGTGATTCCATCAATATAATTCTCAATTTACTAAAAGAGTAGATCAATAACACGGTAGAAGTTGAAGGCAATGAATATTAGGACAACAACCCCCACTATAGTAGAACTGCTTCTCCAAGGGTCTCTGAAGTAAACCCACCTCAATGTCCCCATTGCCCATTTCCAATCATTGTTGTAGTGTTCATTTACATCTTCCATGATCTTGTGGTAGCATGTTCATTAACCAGATTTGCCAGTTCTTGATCACTTCCGAGTTCATGGACAATAATTTCTTTCTCAATCAGTAACTTTGCATCATCTTTGGTGTGAATAAAAGAGTCAATCAGAGAAACATAGTTGTAGATGTAAGGTTCTTCAGGATAGTGACACTGCTCAAATGCTATTAGGTTCCTCAGAACACACTCTGTTGTGTGGTCTACTTTCAACTGGGGGATCTGAAACTGAGCTTTGAACAACTTGCAGCATGGCAAACAACCCAGCTGAAGAATTGTTTCTTCTCAAACTTGCTTAGACAAAGAGGTTTAGTCTACTACACTCACGAAAAGGGAAAAAAATACCAAAAAGGAAAAATATACAAACAAAAATGCATAAAAATCAGAATTAAATGTAAAAGGAAACTTGATCATAAATTCCTTATAAATTAACAATATTATTAACTACTTGCTTCACAAAATTAACCACATGGTGTCATTAACCCCTTATAAAGCAAACTTAACCAGTGTGAAATATTTCAATAAGCTAATGATTATCCTAACCACATAAAAGTTATTCTTGCTTTTCTAGTGGATCCATGTTGATTTTTACAAGCAGATATTAAATAGGATAAATTGTACAGAATCCCTCTATGATAAAGATAGAGATAAAAACAAACCTAATTTAATGTAAACATATTTTATTGCCTCTGATAGATATCACAATTTACAAGCACCTAAAGCAGGATTTATCATATTCAATAAATTTCGGCTTTAAAAAAGGATGAACTTTTTTAAAACAAGATAAATTAAGATACGTCTTTTGCACATTTAAGCAAGTTGAAAGGATCCTCTTTCAAAATGAATCTGCCACCTTTTTTATAAAAGAAAAAGTATTCTAAGATTAATAAAGAGCATATCTTCATATGTACTCTGATCTCCACATCTTTCAGACTATCCTAATCTTTATTTGTCATCACAAATCAGTGCCAATATATTGTTTCAACTTCCCACAACATTTATACAACAAAATAACACACACCCAGACAACTACAATAGTACATGTCTGTCTTTCAAAGACATTTTCAAATACAATTATATTTTCTCACTTATTTTTATCACCTTGTTTTTCATTTTTTTACTCACGCACCTAAAAAATAAAACCCAAAATAAATGGAGTGTATGCTTTCTTCTATTCAAAGTTAAACTTCTTTTGCTTAACGTTTTTCCTAGATAAAGATATGAAGAGTCAATGAAATTGAAGCCGAGGGTTAGAACTTTGTGTTTAAAAAATTATCAACTAAAGAATGACTGAGAAAAACTAGTGACATGCAAAGTTTAATCCACCATTCATTCTAATAAATAGACTTGTAATTAGTGTTGAGACAAGTAAAGAAATTTAGCATATTTGAAACGCATAAAACAAAAGACAAAAACATATATTCCACCCGTTTACCTACCTTTAAATTCAAATCAGAGCATAGACAGAAGAAAGAAACATTATGGTATTAAATAACACTGTTTTCCACTCTACCCATCAATTAGCATAGACAAAGCACTTTTACAGGTTGTATATAAAAAATCATGTCTAAAAATTTGCACAAATGTATATACAAAATCAGAAAGTGGTATATAAAATTTCAGAGGAAAAATAAAACAAGGGTAAAGGACCAACCCGTTGCAACAATGAAGAACACAGTGAAAGAACGTTGAAGGATGGAAGGAGTTCGCAATAGCCGTGAATAGCGAATCAATTCTTTAGTTGTTAATGCCCAAGAAAATGATGGAGGAAGTAAGCCCCTTGGCCTTGCGGAAGGGAGAGAACGAAGAAACCGAGTCGTGGATGAGTCGGGGAAGAGAAGAATCCGCGAAAGATGTTGAGTGAAAAGAAGGAATTTGGGATTGAGGGCCAGCCTCGCCCTATATATCCCAAACCCAACCCTTTTCCTAGGGGCTTTGGGGGCTAGGGCTTCAGAAAAGCCCCCATTAAATGGGCCAAAGAAAATGGGCTTAATTTTAAATGGGGCTAGGGCCAGCCCATGGGGTTGGGGTTCAGCTGACAGCTCTAGCTATGGTTCATAGATGTTGTAAATGAATTTTCGTTCTGAAACTTGATTATAACTGCTTTAATCATTATAATTGTTGGTAATGTTATGTGATCCAACACTTCGTATGTTTCTTGATGTTATATGGCTAAGTTAGGTGATGGCCTGTATGTTTAGAATTAGTTGTTGGGTTACGTAACATAATGGTACTTAGTTGAAGGGGGTTTTAGGACTGGTTAGAGGATAAATAGTTGTGTGTGAGTCAATTGTGAGTTGTTTTTGAGGATACTTAGAGCTAATTTTGATGTGTTCAAGAATAGGAAGTGGTCTAGGATGGGATATCCTTAAGGGAATAAGTCCTTAACTGTGTGTTGGATTACTTAACCGCCTTGTAGGGATGTTGGTTTGTATGATAACAATAAGTCTGTGTGACAACAACAAGTCTGTGTAACAACGATAAGTTTGTGTGACACATATGTTTGGGTGAACTGTGTAACACCTCAATTTTTGAAATGTCATAGGTTATTACAAATCCGATAAAATTCAAAATTTATCATACTACGAAAATGTACTTTTCAAATTATTTTTATGAATTTTAAACTAGTTGATTGTGTTGCTATGTTTATGGATTGAGTGTTGAATTGTCCTTTTAGTTGTGATGTTAATGGTTGGTGCGTAGGTCATGGATGTTTGGTTGTTGTTTCTGGATTGAGACTTATGTGTTTTTCTTAAGCTATAATTGTCGTTGAATGTTATGGGTGATGGGCAAACTCATATTGGTGGGTTGTAAATTTTTGATACGTGGTGGTTTGAGTTGTTAATGTGGATTGATGTGTGGTGTTGGAACTTGGTTGTGACATGGTCTGTTCAGTGTGAAGTTGAAAGACATGTTGGTTGCTATGTCTTCCATCCGTGCCTTGTAAAGTCAGGTTTGTACCTTTTTCTTGTGTGAAGTAGTGGAAGGGGGGTTTCTCTTCGCTTGTGTGAAGTTATGAGAGAGTAGAGGTTTAAGTGTTGTACATTTTGGCCTTGTTAAGAAGTGGAGAAAAAGGAAGGATGTTTCGTCCATAGGTTTCTGACTCGTTGCTAAGTATGGTGCTCGGTGTGTGATGCATCAAAGTTTTTACTCATAAGTCATTGAGGAGCAAGAGAGACAAGTCTTTGCTGTGACGGTAAGACAACTCGAACTGCCGTGTTTTGGTAAATAGGTTGTGCACAGTTGGGTATGGGAGAATGACATACGGTCCTTATAAAGTTATGGTTGTACCTTTTGTTTATGTGAAGTAGTGGAAAAGGGGTTTCTCTTCTCCTGTGTGAAGTAGTACAAAAGGGAATGATGTTTCACCGTTAGTTTTCTAGCTCATTGTTGAGTATAGTGCTTGGTGTATGACGCATTGAAGTTTTTACTCGTAAGTCCTTGAGGAGCAATAGAGGAAGATCCTTACTATGACGATAGGATGACTCAAACCGTCCTGTTTTGATAATCATGTTGTGTATAGTAGGGTATGAGAGAATGACATATGGTTTGGACTCACTTTGATGTGATGTGTATCTTATGGCATGATTGCGGTGTGAATTCATTTATTGGTTTGGATGTTTTGAGTAATGTAGGTGAGTATGATTATTGTTTATTATCTAATATGGTTTTGAGGTTAACTCACCATTATTTGTTTGTTTGTGTTGTGCAATGATTGTATAACTTGTGTTGTTATGTCGGAACAAATGATATTACAGATGTTGTTGGTGTTCAGCAGGGTGAGGAGATGCATGAGAGTCTTATAGGGAATTTTCAAATTTCATTTTAAGACAATTTTTATTTTTAATGTAATGTTTTAGATTATTATGTTATGATTTTAAAAATGGATTAAGACGACTTTATTAAAAAAATAATAAAAGAAAGTTTTTATTAATTCATTTTTCCACGATGATATCAGAGTTTAAGTTTTTCGTAATAATGAACTATTTATAAATCACACATGACATCTTGAAAGGGGTGTTACACTAGTCGAATACATGTTTATGTACTAAGTTAACATGTACTCAACTACTCAGCGAGGACATGGTCATATTAATTGCATTATTAGTCACATTAATCTACAAGTTACATCATAAGATCCATAATTAATTACGATAACTCAAATTAACAAGCAATTAGGCTACGTAGCCCGGGCCTATTTAGGTAAGGGTCCCTAAACAAGTATAAATATTATATTTACAAGGTACATTAATTACGTTAATTTATCAATGCGTTGATTACCTTATGATACACTTGACTAACTTGAACATTAAGTGTCTTCTATAAACAAAAATCTTGTTATGCTAAGAAAGTATGAGTATTCTTGAAATGATGAATACCCCCTAAAGTTGAAGAGTTTAAGTGTTTATAGTATTTGTCGAAATTTTCATTGAGTATGTAATAATATATAACAAAATCACTTTTCATTTATTTTAAAATAAATAACAATGTTTTTTTTATAACATCCCGATTTTTGAGATGTCACGGGTTATTAAAAATCGATAAAATTCAAAATTTATCATAGTGCGAAAACGTACTTAAAGAAAACCTTATTCAACTACATTATTTCAAGTAATAAAATAACGAATGAAATACTTCAATTATATTGTCTTAACTTCTAAAACAAAATAGCTTTACATGAATCCCAAGGTTATTCCATCTTTTCTCAAGTCAATCATGCCTCTAGAACATCTATAACATTATCTACTCACGTATAACACATTATACGATCATCGTCGATGATTTTATTCACAAACACAAAAACACAAACATGTATGGAGTAAGCTACCGATAAAACAATCATAACAAAAAGATACATATATACCAATTATATAAACCTTAATCAAACACACAAGATACATATCTTCTGATTATACCCCAACCACAATCAAACACACAAGAAGATACATACCTTTTGATTATATCAACCATAATCAAACACCCCATAATAGTAGTAATAACAATAGGATTCCTAATCTCTAACATAAAAAATTCAATCATATTGAATTACTCGATCCCCGATCCTTGAACTTTGATCATCAATCCTTGATCACTAACCCTTAATGTCATCACTGACATCTCACACAAGATCATTGGTCTATCCACTCATTAGGACCCATGCTAACTACTTACTATAACCATTATAGTAACACTATTATAAACATAAAATAACCTGGAGCATCTCAAGTACCATGATCATCATCATAGATACACAACCATCATGACTATCCCAGTCCTGAACAACACCATGAGCATCACCGTACCACAATATCATAGTGGAAAGAGTCTTTCTCACTCATGAACCTTACCTTATCGATTGTAGCCACTCCTACAACCCACCTATAGCCTCCCTTATAGAACATCTGTAGCCTCCCCTATAGAACATCTGTAGCCGCCCCTATAGATCATCTTCTTTTAATGCACACAAGGCAAAAGGAAGCACTTATCCGCAGATAAAACCAGGATTTACGAGGTATAACAAGTAGACTCATCCTCCACGCTCATGCTCATCAATCACATACTCAGGTACATCCCAACAGTCACTCATGCTCCACTCTCAACCACAAGTCAAACTGATCCTAAACATAACGACTAACCTTAATCTCTCATTATCATCATGTTTCACAACTCCTCAAGCTTGGTTCATGTCCATTCTTCATGACATTGGCCATTTTTCACCAAAATGCACTATGATAATCAATTATCACTTAAGATAGTTGATTATCTAAGTGAAATTTATTCAAAAACATCATGCAAGAAGGGATAATCGATTATCATCTCAGATAATCGATTATTCCCGAAACCACACTCAAAACCAACGCGTCGATAATCGATTATAACTAATGATAATTGATTATTGCTGAATCGAAACAAATCCTATACATGATTCAAGCATTCAAACATACATACATCAACCTTAAATTACGTGGAAACATAGTTAACACATCATACATGCATTCAAGCATCACATACCCATGTAAACATACTCAAACACACATAATACATTACTTGAATAATTCAAATCCAATCATTTGTGTGTTATATCCCCAATAATAGGGTGCAAAAGAGTCTTCGATAAAAACACCCAGTAGGGTTTTCAATCAGCCAAAGTAACTAAGCATAATGCTTACAAATGAGAACCAAGAAGATGAAAATTCTCCAAAATAGAGTTGCTAATGCGAGAGAGTTTTCTCCAAAACTAGACATTTGATTGACGATCCGAACGGTCAGAATCGAGAACCATATGTCGGGAACCCACTATAAAACGATCAGCCCGATCCAACGGTGAACAACTTCACAACAATGAAAACACCAGTGCCGTTTTTATGAAATTGTCCAAAGTAGAGCTGCTGATGCGATGTTGTTTTCTCCCAAACTAGACCTCCGATTGACGATCAGAACATTCAGATTGAAGAACCATACATCTGGAACCCGTTGTCCAAAAATAAGCCCGATCCAACGGCGAATGACTTCACAACGATGAAAACACTAGTGCATGTTTTATTTTATGCGGGAATGACTTCTTCTCTTCCTTTCTCTCTCACTTGGCTTTTCCCCCTATTCAAATGACTCTAAAGTGTCCCACTAATATGACACATCTCCACTAAAAAACGTGAGACATAATGGTCCATATTATTTGGTCTATTTTACATATAGGAAGGGAGTCCAATAACCCAACACTTACAACATATATTTGCATGGAAACCCCCAAACATCATAACTTTGTTCTCCCTTAACATCAAACCCTTTTTTGGGATAATCGAACAAAACATGCATAATTCATTCATAGGGAAAACTCATCACAAATATTACATAAACCCTATGCCCATTCATACAAAAACTCTTACCCAACAATAATCACAAATAATTATAATCATATACACATGTATCAAAACAAGGATTACTAATCAGGATAATTAAGAAGACATATAACATACAACCATAAACAAACAAATGTAAGCTTCCCAATACCTTGGCCAATCATAAGGTTTTATCTACAACCTTAAAATATCACTAATCTTCTTTTACACTAAGATTTTCTTGTGGCTTTCTCTCTTCTTCCAAAACGCCAATCTCCTCTCTTCCTCTATTTCCTCTCTTTGATTTAGAGTTTCTAAGATTTCGAAACACTAATTAAATAAAGGTAAAAGATCATTTTATCCCTAGGTAAAAATAAAAAAATAATATAACAATTATGTTCTAACAAAAATATACACTAATACTAATTTTCAAACACAAACCCAAAATCTCAAAACTACTTTATTTTTAAAATATTTATTTTTCCTGATGTTATACTTTTCACAATTATACTTTTCTCAAAGACATTTTTTTTATTTCATAACATTTGTACTTTTCTAGTTTTTATGTATAAGTTAATATTTTATTCTTAATTAACATCGGTTTTTCTTCATTTTATGGTTAAAAAAAGTCGATTCAACATATTCATTAGTTTTAGTTTATAGTTGTTAGACAAGTAAAGAATGTACGAACTTAAAACATGTGGAATAAAACTTTTTCATTAGTTGAATTTAAAAATAAAATACGTTTAAAAAAAAGTGTTAAAATAGTTTTAAAATTTTTGTAATCATTTTATGATCGATAGTCCTGTTAGTATAACAAATCTTGGTATATTTGTTTTTCATCATAAAACAATTTATAATTATAAAATAATAGCTTTTATTTTATTAATTTTATTTACATTTTTTATTAATGGTTAAAGTAATTGATTACGTGATCGGTCTTTAGTAATTCTCACATGTTTCGGTAAGAGAGAAATTAACATTAAATTTGAGTTGAAGAAACTATTAAAGATTATCTCAATCATAGAATTTAAACAAAAGTGAACAAAATTAAAATATTTATACTAAGATTTAAATTTTGTATTATCGAATGGTTATTTATCTATCATTTTAAATTTTGATATAAAAGTTTTCAATTTTAATTTTTAATGTTGTTTCACTCATTTGGAATATATATATATATATATATATATATATATATATATATATATATATATATATATATATATATATATATATATATATATGATTTGTTAACTTATGTAATTTTTTAAAGTGTTTCAAATTTTAGTTGATAAAAGTATTTTATATATTATGAATTTTAAGTTTTAAAGTTAAGTGTATTTGAATAATTTTTAAAATTTTTTAAATTAAAAATAAAAATTATTAAAATATCTCTGTATTTAAATATATATTTTTTTATGAATAGAAATTTTTTTATCAATTGATACATTTTAAAAGGTTATATAAATTAGTAAATTCATATATATATATATATATATATATAAAAGGGCACATGATGTTTAGGTTATTCATTCCTTGATCAATTTTAAAAGAAAGCTGTATTTACTAATATTGATGTGATAGTGGGTATACGGTGGAAATATGCCTAGTCATTGAATTTATTTTTGACAGTTTTATTAAAAGTTGAATCCAATTTATACTTTTGCAAGAAACTTTTTGCAGAATGAAACGATGAATTTAGAAAAAATGATTGTCCTATATTGAAAGGTTCCTTCAAAATGAAACAAGCCACAAACGAAAGAAAGAAAAACAAAGAAAATTATGATTAATCATTGGTGGTGATTTTGTTGCATATAGAATTATTATTAACGATCAAAAACAGAAGCCACGAGAATCCTAAGTTATATTTGTACCATAACAATGACAAGAATTTTGGCCATGACAGAGTGTCGTGATTAAGAACCCTATCCCACTATTTTTGGTCCATTCTCAATCACGTGTTTCTTATTTCAATCTTATCTCGAACCTAAAGTAAAGTTTCTTTCTATCAATCGATGCATAAAACTATATATTTATTGATTGAACTTGCCATTTCTTTTCAAATCGTCATCACAAACGTTGTTTATTGTGTCTAATATGTTCAAAGGTGAAATGAATTGTCGACCATACAAAAATGACACAAAATGACGGTGTTTATAACGAGGACAATTATTTATTACGAATAAAAGCAATTGTTTTTATCGGATTATATTTGACAAGTCTTCTAGGTAGAATGAGAGATCTTCATTATTGGATCTTTGATTCAGAGTGGTAAGCAAAGAATAATCCATATTAACAAACTATGTTGATATCTTGTTAAATAGTAATTCAATTAAATATATATCTTAAATAACAACATTATTTCCAGATATTTTAGAGATAATTATAATAGTTAATCTAATAATATTTTTGGACTTATAAATCATGTCGAGTATGTACGATAAATAAAGATATACATATTAAAATTTTATTTCTAATACACATATATATATAGTATACATATATTTATAACAAAAAGTAAAATGAATATAAATTAAAATAGGAGGTCCTGTAACAACCCAAAATATATAATAAAAACTATATAAATAGTAGTCAACATCATAATATGATAGAACAGTTAAAAGACTTGCAGATAAGAAATTAATCTTACAGTCATCCAAAATGGCTATAAAATTTAAAACTTTATCTATAGAAGAGTATTTCAAAAAGATGACAAGCAACTAAAAGATAGAATCTAACTACTAGACAACAGCGTCATCGTCCTCCAGTGCCTGTTCCAGAGGAACGTCATCCACCTCTGCTCACATCCAAAGGGATGATCATTGCAAAAGGAAAACATCACACGTACCACATACAAACACAAGAGTAAGGGTGAGCTAGGTAAACAAAGATCATATAATTATAATAACATAAGACATGTAGAGCTCAATCAAACACATCATACTTATCACACATCCTAACATGTTAACTTCTAAACTTGACTCGTCCGAACTTAGAATAAATGCCGAGCTATGGCGGGTTATGTACTCGTGGTGGCCTCTACTGCTTTGCAAAGCCATTGCCAAAGGGTTTCACCTTGCCACCCTCACGAGGTTAGTCTGTTCCGGGCCTTGAGGCATACCGGAAGCCCTCAAGACTAAGACCTCCTACTACTCCTCACCACATGGTTCAATCCTCTCTACTTGAGAATGAAAGACCATTGGAGTTTCAGGAAAACCCCCAAGACTAAGCTCCCTGCAATTACTCTAAACAACCTGGAATCTCACCAAGAGATTCTATACAGATCTTACAATCATCCCCTTGAATCACATGTTGTTGCTTGTAATTTCAATCATAATCATACATATTTATATACTACCATACACCTTAAACACACTTCACCAGATCTATCAACGTTTAAGAGAATTAAATCCCATAAAATAACAAAAGAGAGAAATCTGCTCACCATCATTCGCTCTGCGCACCCAATTCGCAAAGTGAAACCACGAGTCACTCGCATATCGATTTGTCTCGCTATGCGAATTAAGTCGCAGAGGTACTAGACCTCAACCTCTCGCATAGCGGACCTAGGTCGCTATGCGAGAACCCCAAAATAGATACCAATCCTCCCAAACCACTCGCTATGCTGTCCTTTTCGCTATTCAAATAAAATTATAATTAACCCCAGACCACTAGCAGACGCATGGCGCCTTGATTCGCCATGCGAATTACTAGATAGAGAGCAACCTCTCGCGTCATCCGCACATCACACCAACTCGCTGTGTGAATTCCCTTGGCAGAGAGCACCTCGCCGCGGCTCGCTATGCGAAACTACTCGCTCAGCGAGTCTGCATAATCTGCAGAACGTAATTCTATAGATTTATGCAACTCAAACACCAAATACTTATTCTAACTATTTTCCTCAACTTCCAACACTCTTAGATTGTATTACAGACCTAATTAGACTTGTCTAAGTGATTCTAAACATGCCTACCACCAATCTAAAGAGATTATGAACCAATTTCTACTCTAAAACACTTAATTCCACCACTTAAGGGCCCAAATCAAAATCTAACACTTTGCATATGTTTCTGACCATTTAAAAGACTCATACAAGTCACAAATGACTTACCTATAATGCCCAAAACAAACCAAAAGAGCCACTGACCTCTAATTCCCAAATTCATCATCTCACTTCCTCTAAAATGACCTAAAACCACCATCAATACACTGAACTTTATCTCTAACAGCTACCACAACAGAATACAAACCTCTAACTTACTCAATTACAGATTTACCTCCCATCTAAATCAGTCCAAGAATCACATTTCACAGTTTCATCATTTGACATTCAAAGCATACATAATTCACTTACACAATTACCACATTCCAGCTCAAACAATAACTACGCACATAACTAAATGCCTACACCTATTAAACTCTCAATTCAAATAGTATTATAATTTAAAAAAAATGTTTTTTTTTATTATTATTGTATCAATTTCAATGTTATCTTCTATAATTACATCCTTAATAGTATAAGAAAGAGATTTTACATAAGTTATTTTCAAGGTTGTATTTCGGTATTTTTTAATCAAAACCTATCAAGGTGAGATAAAAAAGGGAAGACTTAAGACTTTGTTTCTTAATCGAAGCATATTATTTGTAGATAGGCTTTGATTTGGGAAGTAATCAAAGTCTATGTGTGACACTAAAAAATTATTTCTTTAACCAACAAGAGGATGTTTGTGGTGACTAAGAATGGAAAGGGAGAGGAGAGGAGAAGAAGATACTTCGCGAGGAGAGGAGATGACAACAAGATGCTTCGCAACAATGGTAATGGAAAAGAGCTTCGCGTGGAAATGAGACCCACAATAGTCTATTTAGTTGCAACAAATTAGGGAAAGTGTGAGTTTTCGCAAGTGCATAGGAGATACAAAGGTTCTACAATGGCGTAATGTTGTGGTAGGGAAGTAACTTTTCAAAAAATTAACCCTAAGCAAAAGAATAAACTTTAGTACCAAAGCCTATAGTTGTGCAAATATTTTCAAAAATGTCATCACCTTATAATAGGCTTTTGTTCTTTAAGGTATTAAAATTATATCAGTATAGACTTCGATTATTTTAGAAACGAAGTTTATGTCAGAGCGGCTGCAACGGATGGGTTAGCGTGGAACAACAAACCAAGAGGGGGGGGGGGGTGAATTGGTCTTTACTAAAAACGTGTGCCTTTAAAAATTTCTACTCAATTAAACTTACTTAGCAATTAATAATAACAATTAAATAGAGTAAGGTTGAGAGAAATTTGCACAGATGATTTTATCCTGGTTCGGATCTTACCAATCCTACGTCCAGTCGCTTATCTCAAAACAAGATAAAAAATTCACTAATCACAAAACAATTACAAACTACAATCACAAAGATACAATTTGTAAAAGTTTAGAAAACACCTCTCTTGATGCCACAAGAGATGAGACAACACCTCCTTTGAATCTTCACAAAGGATGAAACACTTCCTCCGAATACTTCACGAAGGATGACTTCCTCTTCCGAACACTTCCTTAGACACACCAAGGATGAACCAGCTATTCCTCTATCACCGTAGCAGTATTTCACCAACTCTACAGACAGAGTTTCCTTAGCTGAGTAAGAGCACACAATTCTCAAGAGTTTCTGAGTATTTGAGCATAAGGGAAGAGTTGTTGTTCTTCTTGAGAGGAAATGAGAGTCTATTTATAGAATCATCCAAAGGCTCTTCCATTTTTTGTTTTCAGCCTTTCTGACTGTGTTAATCGATTAACTTAAGTGGTTAATCGATTAACGCACCAACGGATAGTCCAACGGCTCTAAAAACGGCTAGTTTTTTCAAACGTTCACTTTGCTAATCGATTAACAGCCCATGCTAATCGATTAGCGCTAATCGATTAACAGCCCTTGTTAATCGATTAGCATGCAGTGCTGAGCTTCTCCATTCGTCTCTGGAATAATCGATTACTGACCTCTGTTAATCAATTAGCACTGCACAGTTTTTGCTTCTTGGTACATTTTTACATCACTTTTGAATGCATACATAAAACCACTAATTTCCTATGTTCATACAGTTATTACAAAATTTACAAGTCTTCAAAAATCATTCTTCATGAGTCTTGGTTGTTCTTGACTTGATTTAGATATCATCAAAACTTCATCTTCATCATTTTGCTAACAGTTTATAGTTGCACAAATAATTTTAAAATGTCACTACATTTCAAAAGAGTTTGTTTTTATTAAAATAGAAGACAATTAGGCAAAGTTGAATAGGATCATCTTCTTCCATATAACGACACGAGTTATACGATCATCGCATAAACACAAACAAGTAGGGGTGAGCCAACGAAAATAAAACACAATATAGAGATAAGACAATCAAACTCACATACAAAACTCAAATTGTTCAATTCCAATTCATCAATCATTCAATAACTCATACCCAAATCACTGACACATCATTTAGAAGGATCATATAATCTCCATCTATATATATTGAATCAACGATGAAATACTCTCTTTCAATTATAAGATTAAGTGTTACCTCCAACCACTCTCTTAGAGAGCTTCACCGGACCAATACATAATACCACGTCAATACACAATATCAACCCCCCACCACTTCTTCAAGGCTTATCTGAGCAAGTACTCCTCTTCCCACTACTCTCTTAGAGCTTCACCAGACAAGTATACACTCCCCATCACTCTTTTATAAAGAGCTTCACCGGGCAAGTACCAATTCTACCCCACACCACTCTTTCAGACAAATACATCCAAACAATATTCGTAACTTGGCTAAAACACATGTTCATTGCATAAATATACCAATCCATTAATCCCACCATAATTAACTTAACATGCCTAAGCATATTCAAACATCAACAATCATACATAGATAAGGATGAATACAAAGCATACACATAAGCTTAATAACAATCTTGACATCCAAGATTTTCCTACCACTTTTTAAATATATTGCACAACAACATATGTATGATCTAATCGAAACTTTAGAAAGATAATTACAGCTTCCACAAGACTAAAAAATATATGTTCTTACATTTAAATTAAACGTAATTGAACAAGTATTTCAATGCAAAAAGAATCATCTCAATCGGATAGGGAATATGTTATGCATAAAAAAAAACAAAGGTATAAGCTAGCAATAACTTACATTACTGGAATTGTACGTGATAAGTTGTTCTAACTACAGGTCTCTAATTAAACACCTAACCCAACAGAGTAAATAACAATATGTCTACAACCGACTGTAAAAATATTAGCTTGATTTAACGATTAATAAAATAAGAATCTTAATTTTATTGACAAGTTTTAGAGATGGAACTAAGGTGGTGATCAACTTCCTTAAAAAAGAAAAAATAATTTCTCTAACCTCACATACCCAATCAATAATCCAAACGGTCAAAGTGAGTCCATATGTCTTAAGAACCATATATCAAAGTTTCAGCATGATACAACGGTTAACTTTGTATAAATTGAAGTTTTACCGAGACAACTTAAGAACAAAATGTTAGCAATGCGGAGCATTGATATCTTGAAAATATTATAGTTTTGATGATGTTACAAGATGAAGACTTGAAGACTCTTGGTGTATTTACTTTAAAAGCATTTTTGTAGAAATAAATTGTATAGGAATAACTTTGTTGATGTAAGAGCACTTAGAAGTTTTCGTGTAATAATCGATTATCATGAGCCAAAGTAGAAAGAGATTGTTTGTGCAAATAATCGATTATCTCACAAGATAATCGATTATCACTGTCTGATTTAATATTGTTTGGGTTGCGCAAATAATCGATTATTCCTCAGGATAATCGATTGCCACTTTTTGAAAACCCCATAACAGACACAAATAATCGATTATCAGTTATGATAATCAATTGTATTTGGCAGTTGAAATTTGTATTTTCATTTTCTGAACCTTGGCTTATAAATAGAGGTCTTCACAGCTCTTAGAACTTAACTTTTCATTTGAGAGTATTAGAGTTGTGTGCCTAAGGGAAGCTCTTTGTGAGTGAAAAAGGATCTAAGCTACTTGAAAATACAGAAACGCTCTGAGGAAGTTTTCAAGTGTTAGAAGTGCTCAAATTAAGTCTTGTGAAAAGGAGAAGCTTGCGTTTAATGTGTCTAAGGTTGAAGTAGTTCTCCTCAAGTTGATTGAGCAGGTTCTTCCATTTGTTTGTCGAAGGAAGGTGTTTTCTATTCTTACTCTTTATTCCATCCTATTGTAATCTGTGAACAATATTTTAGTGAAAAGTTAATCACTGTTTATAGTGATTAACGACTGGACGTAGAATCTTTTGATTCGAAACAGGATAAATTTTTCTGTGTTGATTTTCTTTAACTCCACTCTCTTTATTCACCAACTGTTTGATAAAAGTCCTAAAAGAAAATCATGATTTTAAAAAGAGTCATTTTATCTTGGCTATTGATCGCAACACGCTTTTCCGCTTTAAAAACCCTTTTCGCTGTGCGATACCGATTGTTCCAACAATTGATATCAGAGCTTGCTTTGATAGTTTTTCAAACTTTTCGAAAATGGGCGTTCATAACCAAATGTATGATGAGGGTGCTTCTATTGATAGACCTCCTTTGTTTATGGGGGAAAATTCTGCTTTTTGAAAAATAAGAATGCAAATATTTTTAGAGTTAATTGGTAGGGGTATTTGGGAAGTTATTTTGAATGGTCCTATTATTCCTACTACAAACTTGAATGGTGTAGAGCAAGAAAAATCGTATTCTTCATGGACTGCTGAAGAAAACAGATGAGCTCATTTTGATATAAAAGCTCGTAATATAATATCCTCTGCTTTTGTATTAGATGAATTTTACAGGATTCTAATGTGCAAAACGTCTTAAGAGATATGAGAAGTTCTACAAGTAACTCATGAAGGAACTGACGATGTGAAGCGTGCTAGGAAGAACACCCTAATACAAGATATGAGATGTTTAGGATGCAATAGGGTAAAACCATCGCTGATGTGCAAAAATACTTCACACATATCGTCAACCATATTTTTGGTTTAGGTAAGAAATTTGACACTGATGAATTAAATGTTAAAATTCTGAAATCTTTGAACAGGACGTGGTAGCCAAAGGTTACTACGATAATTGAGTCTCAGGATTTGACATCCATGTCAATGGCTGTGCTTTTTGGAAAGTTGAGAGAACACGAGCTTGAGTTGAATAGACTGAGTGCTGAGGAAGCCCAAGGAAAGAAGAAAATGTTGGCCTTCAAAATTGGAAATTCAAAAGCCAAGAGTTCAGAAAAGGATAACGAATCTAAAGATGAAGACTCAAATGATTAAAATATGAGTCACATGATTAGAAAATTATTCAAGTTCATGAAATCTAAAGGTAAGGAAAAATTTAAAAAAGATTGGAAGAAGAAACAACGATCTTCTTCAAAATACAGGTGTTATGGTTGCGGAGAAAAAGGACACGTTAATGCGGATTGTCCAAACCTAAAAAAGGGTAAAGGAAAAAAGTCTTTCAAGAAGAAGAATGGTTATGTTGCTTGGGAAGAAAATGACTCAAGCTCAATTAGTTCAAGTGTTTCCAATGAAGAAGCCACCTCGTGTTTGCGGTTAATATTGATGACACTATAAGCCATGTAAGTTCTTCTAGTTCTGAAACTTCTGAAATTGACTTGCAAAAAGCTTTTCTTGAACTGCTAAATGAATCTGAAAAAATTGGATGTTGCTCATAAAAAATTGAAAAATGAGTTTAGGGATTTGAAAATTAAATATGAGAAGGCATTAGATGAAGAAGTTATTTTAAGGAATAAAATCTGCAATTTATAAATGAAAGAGTCTTCAAATAGTGAACATCCTGTTGAGTGTCTTTCATTAAGAGTCATATGCTTGATATTGATATTCTTGAAAATCTTCTTGAAGTGGCAACTACAAATAATAAATAATAATGTTGAAATGCCTATACTTGTTAAAAAGGTTTATAAAAATAAAAGTGTACTTAAAAATAAAAATCAATTTAAAAGAACCCGTAAGGTATGGGTTGAAAAAGGAACTGTGTATTATAAAAACCCAAATGATGTCACATTTTTTGGTGTATGAAAAATGGGCACACTTCAAATAAATGTAGAATAAAACCTTTTGATGTTCCTAATGGAAAATATGCTTGGATTCCTGTTATAAAGTAATTTTCCTCTAACCTCAAAGGACCCAAATGAGATTATGGGGACTAAAACTCTATTGTTTTGTTTTGCAGGTTAAATTTTCAAAAGGAAAAAAAAGCTCTATGGTATCTTAGTAATTTTGAAGAGCTTTAAAAATAATTTATGAATGCTAGATGTGTCTTAGCTTGAAAATTTGGCCCAATTTTGCGTTTTTCGGAAATTAACGTAAATAATTGATTACCAAGGGTAATAATCGATTATCTCGGTCTCAAAATATGATTTTTTTAAAATTTGGCTCGCAAATAATCGATTATCATGAGTAATAAGCGATTATCATGAGTAATAATCAATCATCTTAAGTTAAAACGTAAAAAAAAAACCTTTTTTTTAAATTGTTTTTAAGAAACTGTTTTTGATTTTAAGGGAAATATTACATTTAGGGGGAGTAATATTTTTAAAGGACCTAAATTCTTTTTAAGTTAACTAATTTAGGGGGAGCATAAAGATTAGATGATTTTTTCAAAAAGGGGAAACAAATTTTGATTGACATGTTATGTGATAAATGGTACCTATTTGAGGGGGAGATATATGAGTGTGTTTGATATTTTTGTTATTTATCTCTATGCTAGATCAATTACTCTTTTCTCCTTATAATATTTGAATTGCATATATTCTTTTGCTGAGGGGGAGCAACACTTAAGGGGGAGATTTTATTATTTACTTTTTGCTTATGATAAAAAAGGGGGAGAAAACTTCTAATTAGTGTAGTTATTACTAACACGTTTGTATGTTTGTAAGTGTGAATCTATGCAGGAAATTAGAAATGCTTTTAATCAAGAGATTTTTTATCATCATCAAAAAGGGGGAGATTGTTACCAATGAGGAGCATTGATATCTTGAAAATATTATAGTTTTGATGATGTTACAAGATGAAGACTTGAAGACTCTTGATGTATTTACTTTAAAAGCATTTTTGTAGAAATAAATTGTATAGGAATAACTTTGTTGATGTAAGAGCACTTAGAAGTTTTCCATTTTAGAGAAACCTTGTGTAGATAATCGATTATTTCGTGTAATAATCGATTGTCACGAGCCAAATAGAAAGAGATTGCTCGCGCAAATAATCGATTATCTCATAAGATAATCGATTATCATTGTCTGATTTAATGTTGTTCAGGTTGCGCAAATAATCGATTATTCCTCAGGATAATTGATTATCACTTTTTGAAAACCCTATAACAGACACAAACAATCGATTATGACTTATAATAATCAATTATATTTGACAGTTGGGAGTTGTCTTTTCATTTTCTCAATCTTGGCTTATAAATAGAGGTCTTTCACAGCTCTTAAAACTTAACTTTTCATTTGAGAGTATTAGAGCTGTGTGCCTAAGGGAAGCTCTATGTGAGTGAAAAGGGATCTAAGGAAGTTTTCAAGTGTTAGAAGTGCTAAAATCAAGTCTCTTGAAAAGGAGAAGCATGCGCTTATTGTGTCTAAGGCCGAAGTAGTTCTCCTCAAATTGATTGAGTAGGTTCTTCCGTTAGTTTGTTGAAGGAAGGTGTTTTCTATTCTTACTCTTGATTCCATCCTATTGTAATTTGTGAACAATTTTTTAGTGAAAAGTTAATCACTGTTTATAGTGATTAACGACTGGACGTAAAATCTTTTGATTCGAATCAGGATAAAATTTTCTGTGTTAATTTTCTTTAACTCTACTCTCTTTATTCACCAACTGTCTGATAAAAGTTCTAAAAGAAAATCACAATTTTAAAAAGAATCATTTTATCTTGGCTATTGACCGTAACACACTTTCTGCTCTCTAAAACAAAAAATTCTGCTACGCAATACTGGTTTTTCCAACACAAAATTCAAGTGATGAACCATATATCAAAATTTAGTACAAGTTTCACATTCAGGATCTAAACTGATAAATTGAATCATAATTTACCAGAATCTTGGATAAAAATTTCAGTTCGATCTAACCATTAATAAAGTGGAAATTTGAAATTTTGCATCCGTAATTTAGGAACCTAAAATTGAGATCCTTAATAAACATCACTTAGTTTTTTTTTAAAAAAAGGAAACAGTCAAAATACATCAACATGTCTTAGCAACTACATATCTAAATTTTAGGTTAATCTAACGGTTAACAAGGTAGAGATTGAGATTTATACAATTCGAAAACATTATTCAATTTTGTTGTCGACTCTATCAAAATTGCGGAATTAATTCCTCCAAGTGCAAACATCCAGTTACAAATTCAAGTGGTCAAAATATAGTAATATATTTTTGGAATCATTTATCAAAATTTCCAACTTAATCTATTGGCAAAAGAAGGGGGAATTTAGATTATTCTGATATAAGTTAGAGATAGAAATAAAGTGAAGGTCATTCTACCAAAAATTATAATATTATCTCCTCTAAGTACAATTCTCAAATTAAAGATCCTGACGGTCAAAGTTAATTTCTACGTCTTATAAACTATATATTAAATTTCCAGATTGATGTAATGCTAGACTAAGTAGCAATTAAAGTTTTACTAAGATAGCTTCGAAAAATGGAAAAACATGATCAAAATTTTAAATTTCACAATTTGATTGAATATTTACTCCAAAAATTTTATAGTTTACTTATTCAACATAATAAAATTTATTCATCACATATTCCATAAAAAATGAATATATCACAAAATAAATTAACAATAATAAAATATCACAATATAAACATTCTCGGAACTAAGAATTTGAATCTGTCATAGCCGGTTAGACATCTTCTTATCCTTGCAGAAAAATGCAAGAGAATGTCTAACTGTCGTAACATCCTTCCTTGTTTTTGATGCTCCACTTTTTCCTTTTGACACACCAAGCAGGTTGCTACAAACTCTGCCACATCCCTCTTCATATCATTCCACCAAAACGGCTCCTTTAGGTCCTTATACATCTTAGTCATACCTGGATGTATGCTAAGACGAATTTAATGACCTTCTTCCAAAATTAAATGTTTCAACTCAGTCTTTGCAGGTATACACACCATGTTCTTAAATCGAAGAATGCCATCTTTCGTTAGAACGAAATCCTTGGCTTGATCGGTGCCCAACAACCTGAACTTTTACTGTAACTCTTGATCCATTGACTGCTCAACCTTCACTTGTTCTAAGAAGTCACTAGTGATTGCCAAATGACCACACCATATATGATATGGGGTCCACTGCAACCCCAAGTTCATATCACACAACTTTTCTATCAGTTATAATTCCTTCACCATCAGTGTTGTTATTTGAGCCAGTTAGATATCTTTTTATCCTTCCAGAAAAATGCAAGAGAAAAAGATACGCAATAAAAGTTATGGGGAAACAAGAGGTTGAATCTGGCAAAGCCGGTTAGACAACTTCTTATCCTTCCAGAAAAATGCAAGAGAAAAACAAACACAATAAAAGTTCTGAGGAAATGAGAAGTTGAATCTCGCAAAGCCAGTTAGATAACTTCTTATCCTTCCAAAAAATGCAAGAGAAAAAGAAACATAATAAAAGTTATGGGGAAACCAGAAGTTGAATCTGGCAAAGCCGATTAGAAAACTTGTTATCCTTCTAGAAAATGCAAGAGAAAAAAAAACACAATAAAAGTTCTAGGGAAACAAGAAGTTGAATCTGGCAAAGCAGATTAGATAACTTCTTATCCTTCGAGAAAAATGCAATAGAAGCAAAATATCATTCTAAATCCATTAAGAGAATCAAAATTCTAAAAATATTCAAGATTTCATATCATACAAAAAATATAAGACTTAAGGTTAGCTCCCCTTACCTGATTCTCGCTCCTTCCTAGATGAAGAAAAACCTCTTCAGAAGCTCTTGCTACCTTCTCTACAACTTAGATTCTAGTCCTAATATCTCTTTATTTTCGACGAAAGTCTTGCTCAATTTCACTCTCTTTCCCCCAAAACTTCATTTCTCACCCTTATTTATAGTTGAAGTTAGTGTTACTGTAGCAGTATTGTAGCTGTACTACAAATCACTGTAGCAGTATTGTAACTTGTACTACATTTTTCCTATAGTTGTAGCAACACATGATTCATGAGGTATTGTTACTATAGCACTGTACATATTTCACTGTAGCACTATACGTATTTTACTTTAGCATTTTATTGTAGCATTATACATAAAATATTTTTTTTTATTTCAAAAAATCTAGTATCTTAATTACAACTATTTTCAAGGGTCTTACAAGGGATATCTGCGCACACTAGTGATATTAAGTGTTTTAAATGTCTTGGTAGAAGTCATATAGCATCATAATGCCCCACCAAAGAGACCATGATTCTTAAGGGTGGTGATATCTATATAGTATCCAAGATGAGCAAAGTGGGAGTGATAGGGGTCCAATGAGTCTAATAGTGAAGATACTTTCTGAAATGAAACAAAATGCCTAGATAGAAATAAGCCTAAGAACTAAACAAGAACAATTAATAAAAGGAATTAAAAGACTAAAAATGTAAGAGAGAAAGGAGAGGAAACTTATGAATTGGAAGACATGTCACTTAAAAGGATCCAAGATAAAGGGTAAAGAGGATAGCCACTTTTTCTTCACAAGATAAGACCCAAATTTAGACTAAGAGACAAAAATTCTATCTCAAAGAAAGTTATATTATTCTCTTACACGTGACATCGCATCAGGGGTGTTACACTCGTTTGTAGTATGATTATTATTACGACGATACTAGCAATACATGTTCATAATGGCATTCAGCAGGTTTTAAGATTTTCAGGGTAGTGACATGAGGTCTTCTTGCAATGCTTCCTCCAACATATGAGACCTCGAAGTGTTCAAAGGGGTATAACGTGAGAACGAGGTAGGCCTAGGCTCCCTCCAACAAAACTACTCCTCTAAGTTTAGCTTTGGTCAGACCTCTTCCTTTCAACTGACATGGTCTAAGCCTAAATCTTGTTTTTGTATATCCTCATCTCTTCTAACCGCATAAACTTAGCAATTTTCTCTAAATTAAATTATACATTTATTTATTTTTCTATATTTTATAAAAGTAATCTTAAAAATATCTGAATAGATAATAATATATTTGGAGTATTTCTTATGTAGTTAATGAAATTCAATAATAAATTATAATATAAATTTTACATATTATTTTTATAAAATAAAAATAAAAATAGATATATAATTTAATTTACAAATAAAATATAATTTTTAAAAATAATTTAAATTGAAAAACATATTTATTACTAAATTTATTTGCTGAAATAAACCAAATTATTGGAAAAACTTAAAAGAATGAAATTTTCTTTTAACCACATATCATTAATAGATATTGTCCTTTCTCTTAATAATCCTTAACGTATAAGTAGCTTTTAAAGAATTATAAATCTATCAATTTAGTAGGGTTTTCAGTATTTAAGAAACTGTGCAATGTATAATTTTGAGATAGATTGTTTATTATTGGTTTAATAGCCTTTGGTCTCCACTTTCGTTGTTTAATATCAATTTTGTCTCCATTTTTAAAAGTGTTAGGAATATGTCGAAAATTATATAAATTGGCGTCTAATTTGTCCCTTCCGTTAAGTATCACCAAACGAAGTTAATGCATTAATGATGTAGCACCAGTTATGTGCAACGTGTCACTATATTGATTTTGTGAATAATGATGTGTAAGGGAGTAACAGAGAATACGAACCCTATATTAAGTTAGGGTTTTATAATTTAGGGGAAATATGATTTTGGGCATAGATAAAACCAATTAGGGTCTTCTCCTTTGTGTTGCGAACACGGTACAATGAGTGTTCTTCTTCAAATTTGTCTTGTTCTCTTTCTTTTGTTGTTGTTTAGCATTTGGATGCTAGTGTTGTCTGTTGGCAGTAGGGTGGTGGTTCGTGTTTCGCGAGTTGGTGTTCCCTCGTTGGCAGTTGGTTGGCGAAGTGGTTCGTGGTTGTCTCGTTTTGGGGTTCTTTCTTGTGTCAATGTCTTTGAATCAAGGATGTTCGTCTTGCTCATGAGAGAGCTCATGGGGGAGCTCTCGTTAGAAGCCAAATATGCCATTGTGGGGAGGTTTCTATGTTGAGAGTCGCAAAAACAGTTAAGAATGAGGGAAAGCAATTCTGGGGCTGCCCTAATTACAAGGTTTGTTGTTTAATTTTTGTGATAAATTGTTCTGGTGATTAGTGAAATGTTAATGAAGTGAATACTTTGAACAACGGACAAGAAATGAAGAACTTAAAGGATGCAATTTCTTTAAATGGTGTATTGAAGATAATGTAGATGATGGTGGCAATACTATTGCTAGGCAAAGGAGGAGGATTAATAGCTTGGAGAAATCTGTGATGGGTTTTCAGTGAAGGGAGAAGGTGTTGATTAGGATGCTATGTTTGATGGGGTTGATTAACATCATCCTTCTTTGTATTTTGTTTTAAAGTCCATGATGTGTGTGTAGTAGTCAGTTGTTGTGAAGAGCACTTTGGCCTTATTGTAATATGATCTTTTGAAATCAATGAGAAATATGAATTTGTGCATCTGAATTTATTGTTTGAATATACATTTTGTTTGATATATACAAGATAACCTAATTGAACTTTAGATTGAAATGCCAGTAAAATGAGAAAGTGGTGTGTCATCCTCATTGAACGTCCACTAAATTTATGGCTTGTGAATGTGCTCTGGACGAAAGCAACACCAAATCAAAATTTTTTTGTAATCACATAACATTTAGGTAAGTTACATGTAGTCCTTACTGACAATGATCAAGGTAAGTTACATTTAGTCCTTACTGTCAAACATTAGTACCTGTAACATTTAGTCCTCAACATAAGCATATCCATGTATTCACAATATACATTACAACTAATATATATTGTACTTCAGATGCACATGGCACATCCAAAAGAGAAATTGTCATTGAGATTCAGATTATAATCATCCAATTTGGTATCACAGCTTACAAAATACCCAATTCAAAATGAAGTTCAAACTACATGTCAATGTTTACAAAGCAACCAACACTGGGTTGTACCAAACAAAAGCTAAACTTAAGCTAACCTTGTCAAAATACATCTGAGTGTTCTAAATAACTTTTAAAGTCCTGGTGTAGTTGGCTGGCTTTAAGGTTGCTGACTTGGTCTAGTAGTTGGCTGGCTTTCTTGTTCCTGACTTGGTCCTATAATTGGCTGACTTTCAGGTTGCTGACTTGGTCCTGGACGTTGTGGGCAAGTATTTCTTTTATGACCAACCGGTCTACATATGGAACATCTCTTACAAGTTCCATTTTTCTTTAGCTGTGTGTCATCCTTCTTTAGCTCCCAAGCCTCTAGCCTTCTCTTCTTTTTTGGTCTACCAGGTAACACCCTTTTAGGTGGAGGCAAAACATCAGGATGAGAAATCATTTCCCATAGGTGATGACTGTTGATAGGGTATATCATTGGAATGTATGTTTCTTGGTATGTTGCCCTTCTAAACCAATTTGAGACGTAGTCTTCTCCATTGATGTTCAAAAACTTCATGGCAGCTAGTGCATGACAGCATGGGATTCTTGTTAAAGTCCACTTTGTGCAACTACATTCCACTTTATCTATGACAACCACATACTTCTCACAAATTATTAAGTGTGTTTGACTTAAAAAATTTTCATACCTGACCAACTGCAACCAAACAGATTAAAATGAGGATTTGAAGTAAAAATGTTAAAACATCATTATGAAGTCCAGATTTTAATGTGGTGATGTGCACATACCTAGGTATCCAAAATTTCGTCAAGTGCAATTCCTTTTCAAATCTTTTTTTAACCTTTGGGCAAAGACAACCTTCAAATGTAGTTATTTTCTGTCTATTTGCTGCCCATCTCTTCATGATGTAGATACGAATGTCTTCCATCATTGTGATGATGGGCTTGCCTCTTGCATGTACTATGACACTGTTAAAAGCTTCTGACATATTATTGACTAATGTGTCACAGCCAGCTTTACCCGTAAACCTTGAACGTGACCAATATCTAATTAAACAAATATGAAGTAAAATATATCAACACAAAATTTGAAATAAATTACTTATAAGAAACTGATTTGCAAACAACCAAGTTATAAGAAAAATAATTGAATGCAATACCTTGGTGAAATTGCTAGCAAGTGTTTAAAGGCATCTGGATTGACATATTTAATTTCTCTCATCACTGCCTCCCATGCTTGAGGGTGTGTTGATGATGTTGCTTTCCATAATAGACGTCTTAGAATATGACCAGGAAATTTCTTCCTAAAATTTGCATAAATGTGGCGCACACAAAATCTGTTCTCCACACCAGGTAGAAGTTCTTGTAATGCTGTCACAAGTCCCTATCAAAGTATAAACATCAAACTATAGAACTTATAATACAAGACATGAAGGTTTCAAAGTTATAATACAAGACATGGTCAACGTTACTCACTTTTTGTTGATTTGAAATATATGTGATTCTTGAAGAAAGCTCCTGACCACCAAGATCATCAATAAGCAATTCTAAAAACCACTGCCAACTGTCCTTATTCTCCACCTCAACAACAACATATGCCAAAGGACACATTTACTCATTCCCATCTCTTGCAACCGTAGTTAACAACTCACCTCCATATTTTCCTTTTAAGAAACAACCATCTAAACCTATAATAGGCCTACAAGACACGAAGCTGTCCTTATAGGCCTTCAAACACACATACATTCTCTTGAAAATTCGATTGTCCTCATTAGGTTTAACCTTAAGTTTGACAGTTGAACCAGGATTAGACCGAACCAACTCATTTGCATAGTCATAGAGTCTTCTATATTGTTCTTTAAAATCACCCTCTATTTCTTTAAAAGCCATTGCTTTTGCCCTACACGTTGTAGACCGAGAAACACCAATGTTCCACTTCTTAGAAACTTTGTTTTTGAGGTTATATAGATTAACATTGGGATTCTCTTTTATACTCTTCTCTAACCTCCCACTCAACCATTTTGAAGTCATTAAACGGATGTTAAATTCCCTACTGCATGTGTGCTTGTCTATAATCTTCATTAGCGGCCATGTATTTTCAGATGCCTTATATGCACAATATGCATACCATGGACATTTTCCTTTTGCACCAGAACATCTGACACACACCCTTCTTTTGTCATTTTTATAAACTTTTAATTTCCTTCCATTCTCTACTCCATACGTTCTTATAGCTTGTGTAAAATATTTTTTCTCAGGGAAATACGTACCCACTTCCTATTTATATTGTTCCATACTTTTGGGCATTGAAAAAATCCCGAAATCCCCGTACCCATCTCTATCATCATCTGTGTTGTCACTTTCAACAATATTGTTCAAACTCTCAGATTCACAATCACTTTCAGATAAACCCCTAGGTCCACCAATTTCTACTTGGTTAGTAGGTTCAAATATATCACATTCCACTTCATCTTCATTGTCATTGACGACTTCCTCTTCGGACCCATTCCAACTTGTAACATCATACTCATCAGCTTCTACATCATCCTGACCTTGTCCCTCAACATCATTACCCTCTACCTTAGCCACTCCCTCTACCTGAACTTGTACATCACCCTCTACATCAGCCACTACCTCAACTTCAACTTCTACCTCACCTTCTACCACCTTATCTACATCAGCCACTACCTTAACTTCAACTTCTACCTCATCTTCTACCACCTTATCTACATCATCCATTGCCTCAACTTGAACTTCTACCTCATCTTCTACCACCTGATCTACATCAGCCGTTGCCTTAACTTGAACTCCAACTTCTATCTCAACTTCTACTTCTACTTCAGCCTCTACCTCAGGCTCTACATGACACACTCCCTCAACCTCTGCTTCACCCACTGCCTGAACCTCTACTTCACCCACTGCCTGAACATCAGCTTCACCAACCTCTATCTCAACCTCCTTTTTCAGCCCTCTTTATCTGAACCTCCTTTTCAGCTCTCTCCCTCTCAACTTCTGTTTCACCACTAGGTCTCTCAATTTCTGGTTGAGAAGAGTATTCCAACTCTACAAGATATTGAGGCTCCGAGACCATGTGTACAACATAAATGTGAGCTTAACCACTCAACATAGCAATATTGACTAAATGACATGCACCTTTGTCATCCGATAACAATTCCAAACAATCTTCTAACACAGGACCACGACCCAATAAATACCACAACTCCTTTACATTTCTCTAACCCATCTCCTTAAGAATGGTTAATATTTCAAAATAACTCCAACGATCTGATCAATTTTTAAAGTTGCGGTTTGACCCATTTATCTCAAATTTTCCCGCATGGTGAAACACGATTTCAAGGTCTGAGTTGGCCATCTAAACTTATAAATTTTTTTTTACAGTTAATCTATGATTAACCCAAATGTTATCTACCCAAAAAATAAGTAAAACAAAGCAAAAGAACAATTACAACAATAAACAAATTTTGTCCACATAGTAGTAGGGGGACCACAACCACAATGGTGCAACACTATTCAAAGCACATGTGCAGATAATGGGGGACAGTACACAGACAAAGCATACACAACTAAAAACTTATGGGGGACCACAACGACAACATCAAAACACAACACAATAACTACCATAAACGCACCTTTGAATCGTGCTTTTTGTAATACCCACCAACACGATTTCTGAAAATGCGAGTCGAAATCCAACGTACAACGATCTCTACACGATCTCTGTCTTCGCAATGTAGCCCAAGTGCGACAACGACTCTATCTTCTCTCACAGAAATCTAATTACCCTCAACTCGCATAAATGACCCCTAAATCATATTTCCCCCAAATTATAAAATCCTAACTTAATAAAAAATCATATTCTCTGTTACTCCCTTACACATCATTATTCATAAAATCAATATAGTGACACGTTGCACATAACTGGTGCCACATCATTAATGCATTAACTTCGTTTTGTGATACTTAACGGAAGGGACATATTAGACGCCAATTTATCTAAATGTAGACATATTCCAAACACTTTTAAAAATGAGGACAAAATTGAGATTAGATAACGAAAGTGGAACCAAAGAGGCTATTAAACCTTTATTATTCTATCTAATGATCATGAAATACCTTAAAATATCTGACAGAACATATACTGATCCAACATACGAATCATTGACAAGATGCTTCATGAGTTATCTCCATGATGAACGGTACACACAAAAGCAAGGACACGCACTATAATTTGGGACCATATGTTCTTAGATAACAATTTGGCTGCTTCCAAACATTTTGTCACATTTTTCAACCCTCTCTTTCCCTCGTCAGTTTCAATAATACAGCCAAGACCAAAACTACGTAATAAAATTGAACTCCCTTCAGTTTATGAAGAACCTTGCACATAATAACAAAGCAAGAGAATAATATAGCAGAAGTTTCATCATGGCCTCTCAACCTACACCTCTCTCACCTTCTATAGTGCCAAGTAACAATGCTCATCAAAATGATGAGTTACTCTTCTTGAGTGACCCCAAATTCGCACGCCATGGTGAGATCTTGTTCCTGGTTTTTGTTCTTCTTTTTAGCTTCTTTCTTTCTGTTATTGCTGTCTTGATGTACATGAAGAGAGTTCGTAGTCACCTAAAACAGAATGAAGGGTCCAAATTTGAGGTTTAGGCAGAGAATTCATCTGAGGCAGATACTGCAATTTTAACACATGGCTAGAAGGAGATGCAAGTTATACGCAGCTCCACTTTTTGTGTATATCAGTATTGAGGCAAAAGATTTATCATATATGGTATCGTTTGTATGGGATATAAGTATTAATTGTATAGGAATGCAAATGAAATATGAGAATTCCTTGATTTGGAAGAAAATAAGTCATTTATTATATATTTTATTTGTGTACTTGGTTTAGATTTAAAATAAGATTTGTTTTGATATTTTAAGTGAAAAGTCTAACTGGAATGTATAGTATTAACTTGTAAGATCTACGTTCCATTATATATTATAGTATTAACTTGTAAGATCTATGTTCGATTATATATTATAAATTTGTGTTGTCTTTAATTAAAGTAGATTTTTAACTTATCTAAAATAAATATATTTTGAGTGTGAGACTAAATATTAATAAATAGTTTGATAATATAATAGTTTATATGATAGATTTAATAAATAACAAATATGGTTAAAATAAATTTTAAATAATTATGATATTATATTAAAAAGTAAACTTTATACCTAATTCAATTATAAAATTGTTTCATTTTTAGTCCATATAAGATTTTCAAGATTTAATTTATTTCAAAACAAATTTGTTAGTAAATAAATTTGTAAAAGTTAAATATTTTTCTTCCTTCCAAAATTGATCGTTATTCTGATTCGTTCCTTTGATTAATTCCAAAACACTAAAATATTATCATAACCAAGTTAACATATTTATTAAGTGTTACGTGTATTAAGAGTTATGGAAATATTTTTTTTAACGAGTATCAGTATTTGAGGGACAAAAAACTTAAGAGATACTAGAGGAAAATAATTTAGGGAAGTTAGATTGAAGGATGTGACATAGTAGCAAATATCGAACTTTGACACGTATATGGGAAATCAAAAGTTCACATTAGTTTTTAAGACATTTCTAAGTTTGGGAATTATGAATGTTAATCCAATATTTATCTTTATACATGAATAATTATATATTAATTAAGAATAGGAAAAATGAGAACGAAACTTCTAATGTGATAATAGAAGGAGTAATTTTATTTTATAGTGATTAAAAAATAAAAATATCATAAAACAATCCTATTTTTATAAATAAATGAAGTTCACATATCGCAGATTATTTTTTAGTGTGATATCTATTGTCCGAAAACGAAAAAGATTACTATATCTCGTACTTTGAAAGGATATATTATTGCTCCTTGTTATGATTATGAATTCGACTGATTTTTTTTTATAAAATTAACAAGATATAATATAATAATATATGATAGTTTTCATTAAATGTTTAATGTTTGATAATTTTGTACAATTTTTGTTTGTATTTTAGAGATTAATGATGGCAAATCCCTAAGAGACCAACTACTGGAACAATGACTAGGTGCATATAGGAATATTGAATCTCAATTGAGTTCAATAGACCCAAAATTTTATTCACATGGGCCAACATTGATGTAAGTAATTAGAATAATTTGCCTTTTTATTGAGCCTTGTAACGAGCCTTTGAGCTAAGTAATATAGGTTTGGACTTTGTACTTTGGTCTTTATGTATGTCTGTAATAAAGCAGTCTACTTAAAGCTCTAATTGTGTTATAAGATTATCCCAAAAGAAACTCTAGGTTATGTCATTTCATGCTAGACAGGCTCATGCTTCATTTAGCACATGTGGAAAACATGTATGTCACTTGGCACCCCTAACAAGCATGACCCTATTTAGAGTCAATAGGTGAATTCAAAATTTCCCCTTCCTTTTTGTTCAGCCTTTAACCAAATTAGAGACCTATAAACAAAGTTGTTCAGATAATGTAAAAGCACTTTGGAATTAGTAATGAAATCTTATCGCTAGTTTTCTCTTTGACTATTAAACTTCCTTTCTTAGGAGTTGACAATACCTCTCTTGAATACCTCAACATAACCAAACAAAAATTTAATTCTTTTCCTCTCCTTAAAAGCTTATACTCATACACATGCATCATTACATTATTTGAAGATGCTAGCTAAATCGGTTACCATCAATGAATGTATATTAAATACTTCTAAAATGTATACAATGTATATAAAATGTTATAATGCACATCTCACATAAATAAAATACAAAAAACATCTTCATAAACTTCTTCCTACATACAAATGAACTTATTATCACTTTTCAAAATTTAGACTCCTTATTTTAGTGATATATGACCACATATCTCATCACACACGTAATGTGATGCATCATAATGTATCTCATCACATGAAACATTTTATACATCATAACATGCTAATCATATTATACATTATTCACATTTATAACAACTTTTCAAACATAATATTCACAACATATAACAAATCAAATATAGCATTTAAATACACCTTAAATTAAGTCATAAACCAAACAATATATCATAATTAAATACTATTTCATATTATACAAATTATCCACGTAATATTTATATTTGGTTATTATCTATTAAAGTCTTATATTATTATCTTACACTTTTTATGTTCAAATAGGGGAATAACATAAAGAAAAATACAAGACTTTAATAATTTCATTAATAGATCTCCTACTGGTAAGAGAAAGTCTACATGATATAAAAAGCAAATAGAACAAATCAGAATTGAGACCTAAACTTTTTAGGGTTTAGGCCTTTTGATACATAATTATCAATAGGTTAGTTGGACGAACAAGTAAAATAAATTTGGGATGGATATCAAGTTAGGGTTTAAGAGTTGTATTTATTGTGAAGAAGTTGAAAAGTGTAAATAAATGACTTAAAGAAATGGTTGTACTCTATATTATTTTTTTTTGCAATATTTTGATATATCATCGTTGGATAAAAAGTCAAATGAAGCTTTAACTCGACAAACTAACTATCAAGATATTTTCATAAATCTTGTTAGAAAAACATCATTTTTTTAAAGTTTGAAGTAATTCAATAATTTGAAATTCGAAAGAGATAGCAGAAAAGAAAGATTTATTCCTTGTGTTTTGATATTGGTTTGTAAATTAATAAAGACTATGTTGAGTTTTTTTTATCAACACAATCAAGTTTTACTAAGCATATAGATTTGAAGACATTCTCCATTTTTCATGATACATATGTCCTCATATACATTTAAGGTCCCATTAAATATTCTTCATGTAATATTTAATGTAAACTTATTTCTTAAGAAACATTCAAAACTTAGCATAACATATCGTACCTTTGTCATGTGTATTTGAACTCTTTTTGAGAAAATACAAGACCATACAAGGCTGATGGACCATATAGAGATGAAAAAGTGTTGGGTTGTCATGCAATAACCCAAATATAGTAGCAAGTATACTAATATACTAGCAAGTATACTAGGTAGTTTGTAGTATAACAAGTGTCGTATCCATAAGGATTTTATACAAAATATTATATCTTAACTATCTCGATCGTTTAATGTAAAGAAACAATGATTGTGATGTGTAGAAAACATATTTGGTTTGTGAAAATAGTGCAAAATGTGTTGAAGTTCAACTCCACCACTTTTCCCTATCTTGTATCAAATCTATATTAGATATGGTGCTACAAATAATCAAGTAGTGGGAGTTCGCTTAGATGTAACTCTAGGTCCATCCTTGACATTTCGAACCTATTATAACCAAACATCAATATGATTCCTCAATGACATCTTGAATTGATCACTTGCATTAAGATCAAGACTTTATCTCCAACTGCAACCCTAGATCTTTCCTAGCATCTAGAAGCATACATGAACATTGATTGGACGACAACTTGAAACTAGTTTCCATTGAATCTCAAGCTAGTTAGCTAAGACGACAGATAAGTTCATCCAAAAACAAACACAAATCAACTAACAAACTTTATGATCAAAGGAAAACATTCATAAATAAAGACAATAAAGAATGCAAGATAGTTCAAAGTGGTTTACATCTTACTCCAACACCTAGGATATCTAACTCCTCATAATGAGTGGAAAGAAGTTACAACATAGAAGAAACTCCATCTGCTAGTCCTCTAAAGATGTTCTTTAGTTGCAAAGGAAAGGTGTGAGCAGACTCTCTAAAAGCTCTCTAAAAATCCCTCTCAAAGGTCTCAATTTTTTTAACTAAAATAGAAAATAAATTATGTTTTTATAGAGTCTAACAGCATGGCTGCAATGGTGGCATGCATGTCTCTAACCCTGAGGTTTCCTCCTAAAGTGTGTTTCCTTTATTACTTAAGTTGTGCAGTTCTAGGCTAAAGCCTCTTGAGTTTGCTTTTATGTAAAGGATTTTTCATGACTTGAGCCTCAGGTCAAGGTTTGAGGAAACCTTTCAAAATGGGTTTTCTTTGTGTGGCAGACAACCGTGTTATACCAGTTTGCAATAAATGCTTAAAATTTCTCTATTTTTCTTCAAAATTCAACTTTGACTCTCAAAATTAATCAAGACCTGCAAAACAAGTAAAATTGGGGTGATTAACATACATATTTTAGAAAATCAAGACAAGATAAGTGCCAAACTAACATTAAAATCAATTCATTTTGGGCACTTATCAATACACCAAACTTTAAACTTTGTTTTCCCTAAAAAAATCTAAAAATTGTTAAAGACAAAATCCTCTATACACTTAAACGCTCTAATGTTTTGAAGTTTAATCAAATAACATTAAAATGAGATAATAATAAAAAAACAACTTAGGGCGAAAACACAAGACTTAGAACCTGAATCCCAAAACACAAAAAACTTAGAACCAAAATCCCTAACATAGAAAAACTTGGTAAATCTCTAAGGTTCTTAGGAAATAGAAAAACATCTAGGTCAAAACACCTAGAAGCATGGCTAAACCCTGTTTTTGCCTAAAGAGTCTAAGAGAGTTGAAGTTAAATGCTTGAAGCTTATCATACATGAAAAAGGTATTTAGCTTAACTCTCAAAAACAAAAGGGTCAAGATAATGTCTCTGAAAAACAAATTTAAAATACATAAAAATCAATATATAAAAGAAAACTTAAACAAGTTAAATGTTATCTGTCTAAAAAGAGACAAAAAAGTACCTCGTCTAACAATGAAGTAACTATATATGCTTCGTATCTTCAAAAAAGAGCTAAATTGTAAAATGCTACCTAACGGTAGAAAATAAAAAAGCACTTTGTTGTTCAAAACAAGCATTAAATGATCAACGTTCAAAAGCAACAAAAGTGATAACAAAAAACGTATATGATGCATGTATAGTTTACTCTAATCTTGTAAATAAGTTATTCTACACACATCCACAATACTACATATCAAATATAAAAAAGTAGACGTTATAGACAATGGAGATATTCACATAATGTTCCTCACTTGAAGAAAATACTAAAAAGATCATACATCCTACTTTCAGCAAAGTACTGAAAAAGCATGTTTGTTTTGACAAGTTCTCTTAACCAACGATTGTTGTACGTAGAAGAAAAAGAAAGAACAAGTATCAAGGCTACAAACTCAGTCTAACAAGAGAAACACCTGCGAGTGTTTAAACTGCTTTGTATTGTAATCAAATCGTCTCTATGAGAGATATAGTCTGAACAACTTGTAAGCAATTGTTGACTACAATTCTGAAGATAATTAAAATACTTATAAATAAACTCTGTTTGAGTAAAGGAAACTTAGCAAGGTTGCTAAAGACCAGGAGTAGTGGGAATACTCAAAGAAAAACTTAGCTAAGGTTGTTGAGTACCAAAAGTGGTGTTAATAATCAAAGGAAATCTGGATGGAGTTGCTGAGTGCCAGGAGTGGTGCAAATACTCAGGAAATATCGGCAGGGTTATAGTGGAACCCTCTATGGAAGAGATTGGACGTAGCTAATTTGGAGTGAACTAGTATAAAATCTCTTGTGTAATTGTCTCTTCTCTTGTCTAAATGATCCTCTTACAAAAACTTGTAGTTGCGTTTTAATTTTTATATATAAGAACCTTCCAAGCAAAAACATTTATTTTTCATAAAGGAAGTTCTTACTAAACGTTGTAGTATATATTCTGAATAACACATCAAAACATTCATACATGTTTATCAAATTGATCATCTAAGAACTTAAAAGAAAACTTCAAAAGCTCGATAACGTGTTAAGTCAGAAGGACTGTGAAAATTTTCCACTAACACTATTCAATCCCCCCCCCCTTCTAATGTGTTTCAGGTACTTCACTTAAGGCATGTAAGTTTAAAATACAAGAGTAGGAAAGGAGTTTGGATTATCAATTCATCTTAATCCAGTAAACAGTGGAGATGATGATGATGATGATGGTGTTGAGGTTTGGAAGAAGGCTTCATTGGTTTAAAACGTTGAGAGTTTGAGAACTCGGGAGTTTTAGGGAGCATGGAAGCGAGAGAAAAAGAAAAGAGTTAGGTTTTCGAAGGATTGAATGAATTGAGAATGCGAAGAGTAGAGTTGAATTAAATAAAGGGAAATTGATATGTCTGGTCCATTTAATGCGCTTAGTACGCTTATATTTTGAAAAGAGATATTATATTTCTTGAAGATTGAGAAATTTTGGAATAAAGTACTGGTGCAACGGATAAGAATACAAAAGGTGGTGAAGTTAGAAAGTTTGTTATATCGAGGAAGAAGAAAAGAGAGATAATTGATGTTAGAGATAATAACTTGATTAACAAGCGAAAGATATTAAGCAGATTGGAGAGAGAGGGGTGTTTAGGTTTGGAAATCCCAGATAGCTTCTAGAGATGGACTCATCATATAGACACTACCTAATCCATGTATGCAGATGTCTTGTAAATGATTTGTGTTAGACAATGTTGTATATGATATCATTGAGACTATGTTTCTTATACATTTGAATCTCTATACGTTATATGAACACACTAAAATGTTCAATCAAATTCATTCAACGATTCTCATACCAATAAGGATGACTAGATAGTAAACTCTATCTTTAATTAATGACTTAGTGAAGATGTCAGCAAGTATCCTTTTCGTTTACATATTGTAAATCCATAATACCCTTGTTAACATGATCACATATGAAGTGATGTTTGACTTCAATATATTTTGCGCCTAATGCAATGTAGGATTTTTAGACAAGCAAATTGTAACATTGTTATCACAGTAGATATGAATCTTACCTTCAAAATAGTTAAAATCTTTCAGTTTATTCTTGATGCATAAGAGTTGTGAGAAGTAGTGTGCGACTGATATCTATTCAACATATGTTGTTGACAGTGCGATCTTATTCTACTTCTTGCTCAACCATGATACTAGATTTCTTCCATTGAAGTGGTAGCCTCCACTTGAACTCTTACGCTAAACTTTATCTCTAGCATAATTGGCATCGTAGTACCCTTCCAGCTTGAAGCTTTCGCTTCTCTTATAGCATAAACCGAGATTGGTTGTTCCTTTAAAATGTCGTAGTACCCTTCCAGCTTGAAGCTTTCGCTTCTCTTATAGCATAGATCAAGATTGGTTATTCCTTTAAAATATCCAAATATTTGTTTAATAGTGCTTAGATGGGTTTTTCTTGGATCTGACTGAAATGTCGCACACAAGCAAACACTAAATATTATATTAGGTCTAGACCTGGTGAGATACAAAAGTGAACCTATCATTTATCGATATATGATGTTTTCCACTTTTGTTGAGCTTTTGTCTAACCCAGGAAAGTTGTTGGATGCATTGGAGTTTTCATATCTTTCGCTTCATCCATTTTGAACATTTTGAGCACCTCCTTGATGTACTTCATCTGGTGAACGTAGATCACGTCTTTTTCTTTCTTGATTTGCAGTCTAAGAAAGAACTTTAGCTCACCCATCATGATCATCTCAAATTCTTCTTGCATCATGATTGAGATGTCTTGATGTAGTTTTTCATTAGTAGAACCAAAGATAATGTCATCAACATATATCTAATTGATAATGAAGTCTTGATTCACATTTTTCCTAAATAGCGTGGTGTCTACTTGACCTATCATGAAACCATTTTTTATACGAAAGAGACTTAACCTTCCGTACCAAGCTCTGAAAGCCTACATTAACCCATATAGTGCCTTATTAAGTTTAAAGACGTGTGTGGGATTCATTTGATGTTCAAAGCCCAAAGGTTGTACCACAAATACTTCTTCCTTAATGTCGTCATTCAAGAATGCACTCTTGACGTCCCTTTAATATAATCTAATTTTATTGAACGCCGCGAATGATAAAAGAATGTGATTGGCTTCTAACCTAGCTATTAGAGCATAGGTTTTTGTGTAGTCAAATCCTTCTTGCCGAGAATAGCCTTTCACAACAAGTCTTACCTTGTTTTTTATGACTTTTCCATCTTCATCAAGTTCATTGCGATAGACCTATTTTGCTCAAACTACATGCTTTCCTTGAGGTCACTCTTCGAGTTTCCATACCTTATTTTTCTTGAATTGATCCAGCTCTTCTTTCATGGCTTCAACCCAAGATTTATCTTTCAGAACCTAATTGACATTCACTAGCTCTATTTGAGATATGAGAGCTATGGTAAGATGCTTATGATATGCTCTTGTTCTCACATTCTCATCCAAACTTCCTATGATATTTTCTAAAGAGTGATCCTTGGTGATTAGATAGTGTAGGATGTTTGGTTCTCTTCTTTCTTCAGAATTTTCGTTGAGTGGCTCTTTTTGTTGACTCATTTCTTGATCTTTGGATTCCTCTGATGCATTTGCTTCCTTGGACAAATTATCATCTATCTCAAATTTAGAGAAAGAGTTGTCTAACTCTGACTTGTTTAGGTTAGGCTCATGATTAAATTTTACATGGATGGCTTCCTCAACTTTCAATGTTCTAGAGTTGTAAACATTAAACGCTCTTGATGTTTCTGAGTAACCAACCATGATTCCTTCATTGCTTTTAGAGTCAAACTTCCTTAGATTATCTATAGTATTTAATATAAAGCATTTACAACCAAAAGGGTGAAAATAGGAGATATTTGGCCTTTTGTCCTTCTATAATTCATAAGGCATTTTGTTGAGCATTGGTTTAATGTAAACTTTTTTCTGAATATAGCATGCAGTGTTAACTACTTTTGCCCAGAAGTTCTTAGGAGAGTTAAAAGTATTTAACATCGTAGTTGCCATCTCTAGGAGAGACCTATTTTTCCTCTCAGCGACTCCGTTTTGTTGTGAAGTCCTTGGAGTTGAAAAGTTATATTTAATGACAAATTTTTCGCAAAAGTTTCCGAAAAGTTCATTTTCAAATTCTCCTCCATGGTCACTACAAATAGATATGATTTTCAAATTCTTTTCAGTTTCTGTCCTTTTATAGAGTTTTTAGAAAGCATTAAAAATTTCATCCTTATGAGTTAGAAATAGGACCCAGTTCCACCTAGAGAAATCATCTGCAATTACTAATCCATAGTGTTTACCGCTTATAGATGGTGTTCATGTACTAACAAATAAATCTATATGAAGAAGCTTAAGAGGTCATTTAGTTGAAACAATGTTTTTACTTTTGAAAGACTCCTTGACCTGTTTGCCCTTCATGCATGCACTACAGAAGATTGTATCATTGAATGATACTTCTAGCAATCCTCTTACATGATCATGTCGTTGCAACTTGAGATTAATCTCATGCTTGCATGTCCACAATTATTATGCCATGTTACTGCCTAATCTTTCATAGATACAAGACATGAAAAACTTTGAGGCTCTAGTTCATCTAGGTTTATTTTGTACAAGTTACCCTGGCTATTAGCTGTAAATACTAATGAATTCCTATTATCTAATACCCTACATTGGTCTTTTTCAAAACCAACATTATATCCACTATTATATAATTAACTTATGCTAAACAGATTATGTTTAAAGCCATCTGCTAACAAAACAATATCAATGAAGGGCAAGAGGTTTGTACCTATCTTTCCAATTCTTATGATTTTTCCTTTTTGGTTTCCTCTTAACGTGACTGATCTTCCTTTCTTGCTCCTTATGTAAGATCCGGGAAAATAGGGGTCCTAAAAGTAAAGTAGTTTTGAGACTTTGAGTTTTTGTTTAGAAATTAGTGTTCTTGAGTGTACATTTTTCTTAGAACATAATTGTTTTGTTATTTATTTTACTTTATTTATATTTTTGCCTAGGGGAAAAAGAGTCTTTTACCTTTTATTAAGTAGGTGCAAGAAATTAAATAAGGGGGTGTAGGAAGTAAAAGAGTTTGAATTAAATAAAATAAAAGGCTAGAAAACATTTAGATAGAGTTGGTTTTAAAAATATATATATTAATAAGAGATAAAATATTGAAGATATAGTTGTGTTGATTTATAAATATTACGATATAGAGAAAGGGCGGTTGGTGTTTAGAAACCCTAGAAACTCAAAATCAAAGAGAAAAGCATAGGAGATAGGCGTTTCGGAGAAAAGAAAAAGAGCAACAAAAAACCCTTAGTGCAAAGGAAGATTGACAGTATTTTGGAAAACAAAAAACTTTATAGCAGAATTTTACGCGAACAGACTCAACGTTGGGGGCGAGAATGTTTTGTGTTTTCGAGCAGAGGCAAATACCTTGTGGAGATGCTGCGGAGGTGCGACGATAATGGAGCGATGGTGCGGCGAGGTCGTGGCGACTCCACGAGGACATTGGTCAGTCCGATTCGCGGTGCAAGGAAGAAGGCTCCCTTTATCTTTTCCTTTTCTGCTTCGCCTCAAAGGGAGAGAAGCACTAATATGTCTCCCGTTTCAAGCTTTGGATTCGAATTTTACAGGGCAAAGGAGGAGGCTTTGTTCTTCCCTTGCACTTTGGGTTGTGTTTCGCAAAAGAGGAGGCTCATTTTCCTCTCCTCGGTTGCTGGTCATTCTCGCATGGAGGGTTCCTTTCGGCATCTTAGTGGTTGTTCACGTGTGATGGTAGCGGAATGGGCTGCGTTCTTGGTTTCGTTTCAGATTAGGGTTTTCTTAAAATTGGAATTAGGGATTTGATTCATCTGCTTTCTCTACAGATTGATGGTTATAATTTGGGTTTCGTGTCTTGAATTGGTGGTTCTATTTTAAGTGGGACCTAAGTTGGGCCTGTAGGCCAACATTGGATATCTAGTTGTTGATAGGGGGAGCAATATGAGTGTTAAACTCATTCCCTGATGTGTTTGGTTTTTGATGATGCATTGATTGTAACAACACATATATGTTTTCATGACACAACAAAAATGTGTATTTGTGATTGATACATATGTTGGTATGTGAATGTGTCATTATAATTGATACATATGATGACATGTTGATTGGTCTGCATACTACTGTGATCTTAATTGTGTTTATATCTTCTGTATGCATACTAACTATTTTAATGTGATAAAACCACAAGCACAAAGCAACTATGTATGAAATAATCGATTACAATGATGTTGTAATGAATTAAGTTCATCAGACAACTTATGCTTTAAACTATGGAAAAACAACAAGTTTTAACCGATTACATTAAGTTATAATAAATTAAAACTTGTGTCTTTGCAAATATCTTTTTGAAATGTGTTGTGATGAGTTTTGAAGTGAAAAAGTTTTCAAAATTTGTTTAAGTGTATAGATTAATCGATTACACTGTTTATGTAATCAATTAAGTATGTTATTCTTTGAAAATTGTTTTTAAGCTAAGTTATAACAGTGATAACGGTCAAAATTTTCAAATATTTTGACTAGCATTTATTAGCAATCGATTATATTAAATATGCATTCAATTAGAACTATTTTAACCGATTACATTACTTATGTAATCGATTGAATTACGTCTGTTATGCATTCAATTAAGTATGTTGTTCTTGCTGCAAGGCTTTGTTATTGGCTATATTAGATTAGTGAGTTAGAGATGTGGTTTACATTTTGACAGATTGGTTGTTGTAAAGCCTTGTTGTAAAAACTCATATCTTTATAGTGCAATTGGCTTTCAATCTCAGGTTGATTGAAAGGACACTGGATGTAGGCATTGAGGTCCAACCAGTATAAATCATGTGTGTGAAGTGTTTGATTTGTCATGTTGTGAGGATCTGTTGTAATTAATTATGTATGTGAAGTGTTTGATTATGGTTTATATAATCAGAAGGTTTGTATCTTGTTGTGTGATTTGTCAGAGCGGCTGAAGCGAAATGGTTAGTGTGGGATAACAAACCAAGAGGGTTTTTAATACGAACGTGTGCCTTTTAATTTCTACTCAATTAAACTTACCAAACAAATAATAATAACAAATAAAGAGGGTAAGGTTGAGAGAAATTTGCACAGATGATTTTATCCTGGTTCAGATCTTACCAATCCTACATTCAGTCACTTATCTCAAATCAAGATAAACATTTCACTACTCACAAAACAATTACAAATTACAATCACAAAGAAACAATTTGTAAAAGTTTAGAAATCACCTATCTTGTTACCCCAAGAGATGAAAGTAACTTCCCCTATAACCCATAGGGGATGAACACCTCCTCTGAATCTTCACAAAGGATGAGCACCTCCTCCGAATGCTTCACGAAGGATGATAGGCTTTTAACTCAGCAACAACAACACTCAATCACACTCTCTGTGAAAGTTCTCGCTCTATGCCAACACTCCAAGTTCTCAAAGCCACAACACAAGGGTTCAACAAAACCCTAGAACATTTATCACCACACACTACAGATAAAATTTTCTGAAATACACTTATTTCATATTTTGTATTTCGTATATTAGAATGAGAGTCTTAATCTGATTTATAGATATCTCACTCAAGGATACCTCCAAAAATTTGTTGTGAACTAATTAATGTGTGACAATCAAATATCCAATTATGATAATTAATTATGCATTTAATGATTGCACAACGGTAAAACAAGTTTGCTTAAAAATTCTCATAATTGCTCATTATAATCAATTATGGCAAGTCATAATTGATTACTGATAATCAATTATTATAAATTGATAATTAATTATCTTGAGTATAAAATGAGATTTTCTGATTTAAAATAAATTTTAACGCAACCTAAGACAAACAATACATAGAATCAATTATAAACCACATCTTATACATAAATCTACTATATTATAAAAGCTTTAATATAAAAACAAGTCTTCATGAAGATCTTCCTGTAATAAGAGCACTTGAGACTTGACTTTGAGACATCATCAAAAAATTTCTACTCTTCAGCTTAACAATCTCCCCCTTTTTGGTGATGATAAAAAATATTTTGATTTAAAGCTTTTTGTAACCTCTACTGATATGTAACTCATGCATAACTTAAAGAAGAGAGATTAGTAGATAAGAGATAAATATAATTAAGCCTTTAAACATATTTCTCCCCCTTTTTTATCATTATTAAAAAGGCGCTATCTATGATATAAAAAAATTTATTCCCCAAGATATAAGAACTCCCCTTGAATATAAGTAATAAACAAATAAATAACAATTATCATAATTTTTATTAAAGGGAAACAAGAGGTATAATTCAAAAGATAGAAAATACAATAAATTTAGGAATCATAATAAATAAATAAAAACAGGATAAAGAAATACTCCTCTTTATAGTGTAACTTAAACAAAATTAAATTGCATTTGATTATTTAAGGAAGAAAGAGAAGTGGTTAAAAAAAATTAACAAAATTTTCTTTTCAAGTTAAATATTCCCCCTTAATTTGACAAACCATACTTTACCAAGTTTTGGTGCACACCTAAAAACTTCTTCCTTAATTTTGAAATAACCTGCAAAATAGAAAAAATAATATTTTGGTACCCAAAAATACTTATTTGGGTCCTTTAAAGTTAGAAACAGATTATTTTATAATTGAAATCCATGCATATATTCCATTTGGAACACCATAATGTTTTATTCTACATTTATTTGATGTATGACAATATTTCATGCAATAAAAACAAGTAACATCATTTGGGTTCCTATAATTTATATTTTTATAATTATAATCATAATTTTTTTGATTATATTTTGGAACATACTTGATTTTATTTTTATAATTATAATCATTATAATTATATTTAGGAACATTTTCAATTTTATTACCATAATCATAATCGTAGTAATTATAATTATATTTAGGAACATTTTTATCAACAGTTTTAACATTTGAATTATTTTTACTACTTTCAGCATGAGTTGTTTCTTGTAATTTATTCATATTTATGCAAGATATACATTCATCATTACTAGTAAATTTATCCTTTTCATAAAATAAAATTTTATTGTTTAAATTTTTATTTTCTTCAAAAATATTTTTAAAATCTGATTTTAAATTTTTATTTTCTTGAGAAATATTTTTAAAATTTAATTTTAATTTTTCATTTTCTTCAAGAACATTTTCAAAATTTAATTTTAAATCTTTGAAATTCTTTTTCAATTTCTTATGAGCTTTATCTAAATTTTTAGATTCTATTATTAAAGCAGCATAAGTTTCATGCAATTCATCTTCACTATATTGACTATAATTATCAGAATCGCTAGATGTACTTACTTGGCTTTCAGTAGTGTCGTCGTCCACCATTAAACAGATGTTTGCTTCTTCATCATAATTTCTCAAGTCAGAAATTGTTTCATTGTCATTGTCCCATGCGATGTAGGCTTTCTTTTTCTTGAAGAACTTCTTTTCTTTTATTTCTTCACTCTTATTTTGACTTAGGCACTCAACTTTTAATGCCCCATTTCTTCGCAACCATAGCATCTATAGTTTGAGGAAGATTCTTGGTTTTCTCTCTTTTTGTATTTCAATCTTCCTTTGTCTTTTGATTTCATGAACCTGTTGAACCTCTTTATCATAAGTTTCAAATTTTCTTCCTCATCTGAGTCTTCATCTTCTATTTTGCTTTTGCTCCTTTCTACCTCAGATTTTAAGGCTAGAGTCATTTTCTTCTTAGTTTTTGCTTCTTCTTCATCTGAGTCTTCCGAGGTCAAGTTCATGCTCTCTCAATTTCCCAAATAATGCCATCGTAGTCATTGTGTTGAGATTTTGTGACTCAGAAATTGCAGTCACTTTTGGTTGCCACGACCTGTCTAAAGATTTCAATATTTTTATGTTAAGCTCATCATTTTTGAAAGACTTACCTAGTCCAATGAGATGATAACGATGTTGGTGAAGCGTTTCTGAACATCAAATATTGTTTCTTCTTGCTTCATCTTGAACATTTCGTATTCCTGGATCAAGGTATTCTTTCTTGCTCTCTTTACGTCATTTGTACCTTCACCGATTACTCTCAGTACTTCCTACATTTCTTGAGCAGTCTTACAAATAGGGATCATGTAAAACTCGTCAACGGTTAAAGTAGATGAAATCATATTCTAAGCTTTTACATCGTTTTGAAACCTTTTCTTTTCTTTTCTTCAGCAGTCCACTGAACACGAGGCTTTGGTTCCTGCATATTGTCAGTAGGAACAGACGGACCAAATGCAATAACTTCCCAAATATCACAATCAATAGACTCAATAAATATTTGCATTCTAACCTTCCAGAATGCATAATTTTCACCTGTGAATAGAGGTGGTCTATTGATAGAAGCACCCTCTGCAAAAGCTTGATATGATCTTGTCATTTGAATAACTATCAAATCAAGCTCTGATACCAATTGTCAGAGCGGCTGCAGCAGAATGGTTAGTGTGGGATAACAAACCAAGAGGGTTTTTAATACGAACGTGTGCCTTTTAATTTCTACTCCATTAAACTTACCAAGCAAATAATAATAACAAATAAAAAGGGTAAGGTTGAGAGAAATTTGCATAGATGATTTTATCCTAGTTCGGATCTTACCAATCCTACATCCAGTCGCTTATCTCAAATCAAGATAAAGATTTCACTACTCACAAAACAATTACAAATTACAATCACAAAGAAACAATTTGTAAAAGTTTAGAAACCACCTCTCTTGTTACCCCAAGAGATGAAAGTCACTTCCCTGTAACCCACAAGGGATGAACACCTCCTCTAAATCTTCACAAAGGATGAACATATTTCATATTTTGTATTTTGTATATTATAATGAGAGTCCTAATCTGATTTATAGATGTCTCACTCAAGGATACCTCCAAAAATTCGTTGTCAACTAATTAACGTGTGATAATCAATTATCCAATTATGATAATTAATTATGCATTTAATGAATGCACAACGGTAAAAAAAACTTGCCTAAAAATTCTCATAATTGCTCATTATAATCAATTATGGCAAGTCATAATTGATTACTGATAATCAATTATTATAAATTGATAATCAATTATCTTGAGTATAAAATGAGGTTTTCTGATTTAAAATAAATTTTAACGCAACCTAAGACAAACAATACATAGAATCAATTATAAATCACATCTTATACATAAATCTACAAAATTATAAAAGCTTTAATATAAAAACATGTCTTCATGAAGATCTTCCTATAATAAGAGCACTTGAGACTTGACTTTGAGAAATCATCAAAATTTCTACTCTTCAGCTTTATGCTAACATGATTGACTATGGTGGATATGATCAGTATATATGAATATTTTTGTTATGATTGTCTTACCGGTAGCTTAACCCATACGTGTTTGTGGTTTTATTTGTGAATGAAATTAGCGGCGATGATTGCATAATGCGTTATACGTGAGCAGATAATGTTACAGATGTTTTAGAGGTGTGATTGACTCGAGAGAGGATAAGGAAAAACCTTGGGATTCAATTAAAGCTATTTTGTTTTACAAGTTAAAACAATATAATTGGAGTATTTCCTTTGTTATTTTATTATTCAAAATAATGTAATTGGATAAGATATTTTTAGTACGTTTTCGCGCTATAATAAATTTTGAATTTTACCAATTTTTAATAAGCCGTGACATCTTAGAAATTGAGGTGTTACACTTTAGGTCTAGGAACAAACATTTTTCTCCCATCATGTGAAGTGAGCAACTACTGTCCAAATACCATGAGAGGGTTCTTTTTTCGGTCATTAAGTATATCTACGAGAGGAATTATTTCTCTTTTAGGTACCCACACCAAATTGGGTCCTGATTTGTTATATGTAGAAATTTTCTTCTTTTTAGAAGATAATGTATCAATATTTGACCTAATAAACCTAGTATGTTTCGTTTTGTTGATGGATTTTGTGTTTAATACTTTATAACCTAGCCCTTATTTGTCACAAGGGTGCCTTTTTTAATTTAATAAACAATTTAGCATAACATTCTCTGATGGTTCAGCTGAAAAACTTTTTGGGAAAGGGTCTATTGGCTCGGTTCCCTTTAGAACTGAGGCCATAGACCCTTTTCCCAAAGGTTTTTCACTTGAACAAATGCCTCGGTTTGGCGGAGAACCAAGGCAAAATAGTTTAACAAAATTGCAAAATTTCCAATTTAAATTATTTTGGAATTTTTTTTTGGGCGACTGTAAATCTTGGTTATTTGGAAAACCAAGGTCGTTCCCCTATATTGCCTCATTTTTTTGGAGAATTGAGGTATTAATCTTTTCCAAGTTAAAATTATAAGAGACAGAGGGTGAACAGTTTCATCTTCTTTGCGAAACCGTTCTTCGCTCTGCAAACACAAACACAGCGTCGCTTCGCCATGAAACCTCCTGTTTTGTTTGCATTTTGCACCGTTCTTTTATGATCTTCGTTGTCATCATGAAGGTTTAGGAACCATTATCACCAATCAAAATTGTTTCAAACCTCTTCTTGGGTTGGTTATTGTGATTGTCAACCTTCAGAGGTAACTTTCTATGTTTTTTTTCTTCTTTTTGGTGTTTGTATTTGTTCCTAAAACTAACATTTTGTTTGTATTTTTGTCTAACTCAGATTTAGAAAAATGGACTTTTTCAGCACTTGAAAATGAAGATAGTGTTTCTCTCGGCCAAGGCTAATTGGTTTTGGATGTAGCCTCTCACATTCACTTTCTGAGCTGTTTTAGAGTGTTGACACTCTTCTAACAAGTTTCTTTTAGGTATTGGATACTCAATCTCTCATTCACTCTGGTATTGAACTAGTCTCTCCAAATTTGGCTAAAGGAGTTGTCAATTTTAACTCTATTCTGTTAAGAAAAAATTGTCTATGTGCCTAAACACTCTCATATTTTGAAGTTTAATCAAATAACATTAAGACGGGAAAATAGTTGGAAAACAACTTAGGATAAAAACACAAGACTTAGAACCTGAATCCCAACATAGAAAACTTACACAAAACTTAGATGAATCCTCAACATAGAAAAACGTAGGAAAACACTTAGGTTCTTAGGAAATAGAAAAACTTCTAGGTCAAAACACCCAGATGTACAACTAAATGCTATTATGCCTAAAGCATCTAAGAGAGTTGGAGTTAATGCTTGATGTTTATCATACCTAAAAAAGGTATTCAGCTTAGCTTTCAAAATCAAAACAAGTCAAGACGATGTCTTTGACAAAACAAACTAAAAGATTTAAAGATTATAATATAAAAGAAAGCTTGAAACAAGCTAACCGTTATCTTTCTATGAAGAGACAAAAACGAAAGAAGTGTTTACTTGGCTAAATGATACCATGAGCTTAAATAATACTTTGTCCAACGATGAAATCTATATTCAACACTTGGTATCTATAGAAAAGAGCTTAAAAGCTATCTAACAATAGAAAACCAAAAAGCACTTTGTTGTTATGAGCAAATATTAAATGACATTAAATACTCAATGTTTAAAAACAACAAAGATGATAAGAAAAGACGTATATGCTACATGCATAATTTACTCTACTATTTACAGATAAGTTATTATACACACATCCATGGAGCTACATAACAAATATAAAAAGTGGACATTAGAGACAAAGAAGATATTCATAGAATGTTCTTCACTTCAAGTCATGTCTAAAAAGAACGTACAACCTACTTCAAGTAAAGTAGACCCAGTTCGAGTCATCCTATCATTCATCACCGAACCTATCCTCTTTCCACATCCATGGCCAAAGAGAATTTATTTCCCGCATCACACAGCCAACAGAGACGTTAGTACTCGAACCATCCTCTTCTCGCATCACACGGCTGAAGAGAACCCCTTTCCCGCATTGCACGACCAAAAAGGATTTACTACGTACGGCGAGACGACCCCAAACCAACCTGTCATATCTTGACACACATACATCCAAACAGAAACACACATATACATAATTCACACATGAAAACAAATCGAGAATATAAAAACCAAGAATAACAAAAGTCAATAATGTAAGCTCCCCCTACCTAGTTTTCCCACTAAGCATTTTTCCTAGAATAAACAATGTCCTTCAATAATACCCTTAAGCTCTCACAGATGTTCACTCGATCAAACTTGCAGTCCAACCCTCAAAGTTTTTGTCTCCTTTTTTCTCATGGTTAGGGATTCTATGCTAACATAACATCAATAGGAAGCATACTTATCTCTATTCGATCTATTTTCTGAACCTTTATAAAACCCCATTATTTTCATAATATAATCAGATAAAATTATCTTTGTTCTAATTGATTCTAATAATAATATATTTAATCCTAATATCTTTATTCTAATTGATTTTGATAAGTCTATCAATTATATACATTACTATTATTATTATTATTATTATTATTATTATTATTATTATTATTATTATTATTATTATTATTATTATTATTATTATTATTATTATTATTATTATTATTATTATTATCTAACAATAATATCTAAACATACCAACAATCCTGACAACAATTATTTATTTATATATTATCACTACATATAAATGTGGATTTATATTATATATATATATATATATATATATATATATATATATATATTTTAGAACTATAACCAACTCAAACCATATTAAAACCATAATTTCACGTTCTTAAATAAAACAATTGTTTTAATATATCATGAAATCATAAAACAAAGGCATCACATAAAAAATTTATTTATACAATTATATATATAATTATTACTAAAATAGATAAGTTATTCTTTAAATATAAATAACAAACCATTTTATCTTTTAATTAAAATAATTAACCACATTTATGTAAAGAAAACTACATTAAATTTGTATATCATTAATTACAACAGTAAATAAATAAAACTATCAATCAATTTACTTATGAGTGTTTAGAGTGCTTTGTATTGTATTTATATCCTCTTTGTAAGAATTATAGTTTGAACAACTTGTAAGCAATCGTTGATTGCAATTTTGAAGAGAATCAAAACACTTACAATTGAACTCAGTTTGAGTTGAGGAATCTAAGCGTGGTAATCTAGTACCAAGAGTGGTGTGAATACTCAAAGGAAATCTAGGTGTTATAGTCTAGTACCAAGAGTGGTGTGAATACTTAAAGAAAATCTAGGTGTGGTAGTCCAGTACCAGGAGTGGTGCGAATACTCAAAGGAAATCTAGGCGCAGTACTCTAGTACTAAGAGTGGTGCGAATACTCAGACCAAGAGTAGTGAGAATACTTAGTTGTAATCGTGTGAAGATTATAATGGAACCCTCTGCGAAGGAAAATGAACATAGTCAGTTGGAGTAAACTAGTATAAAAATACTTGTGCAATTATCTCTTCTCTTATCTAAACGATCCTCTTACAAAAACTGCAATTGTGTTTTATTTACGAATACAAGAATCTTCAAAGTTTAACGATTATTTTTCATAAAGGAAGTTCTTACAAAATGATGCAATATACATTCTGAATAGCACAATAAAAACAACTCTCATTTTCAATATCTATCAAGTAGAGCGCTTAAGCATTTAAAAGAAAATTCTCAAACTCGATAACATGCTATATCAGAAGGGTTGCGAAAAGTTTTCCATTAACACTATTCAACCTCCCTCTCCCCCTTTTAGTGTTTTTTAGGTACTTCATATTCCTCACTACAAAATGGTATTTTTGAAGACTATTTTTCCTTGTTGTGAAGGCACTTAGGTAAAGAGTTATACAAGTCTCCATCCCTCAAAACACTACCACTAGCTTGAGCACACCTCCCAACACCAAACTTTGCATCATAGCACCACAAATTCAAAGCAAAAGTGTCCAAATGACAATGCTCAAATAAAGGAGAATTAGGCTGGAACAGATTTTTCACTTTGACAAATCTAGAATTTTCAAGGAGATAAGGAAAAAGGCTTTCAAACAAGTTGCCATGCAAAAAGACCTTTGGATTAGCTCTAAAATTGATTAATAAAGCAAGAAAAACTAGCAAATTGATTCCAAAACGTAAGATTAAGCTTTCAATATTGATTTTGCAAAATTGTTTGATGAAAGTTCTTAATGAACTTAGTCAAACTACAAAAAATTTTATTTTCATATTTGAAAGCTGATTTAATGAATTACACAGAATCTAATGGCCTTTTAATTGGGGTATTTCATCCATTCCAAGATATTTCAAGTTTCTAGTACAAATTTTAGGCTTTTGTTGCAATTCAAATCAATTAAGAATGCCAAATTTCATAAAATAGTTCTGCACATCAACTTGCACACAAAAATGACTTAGAATTGGTGGTTTCAATAAGAAAACATGCACAGGAGTTGTGATAACGCAATTTGAACCATATCAACAACTTTGAATCATCGAAACAGACTTGTTTGAACTCTAATTAGGCATAAAACATAAATGCATCTCAAATTCACCTTGCCACTTCCAAAATTGACTCAAAATTGATAGTTCAACATACTAATTTGAACATAGGTCAGACCTAACTCGAATTGAACCTTGCTAACAACTTTAAAACATTATTTTAGACTTGTTCAAGCTGTGTTTTAGCATAGAAACTCTGGAATTTGAATTTAGACCTTGTAATGGCGAAAAGTGCAGAAAAATCACTTCATCACACCATCAGAACTTAGTTTTAAGGAGTGAATGGACTAGTAGATGTTAAAAATGACTTTAGAATGTGTAATTACACCTTACCAAGCTAGAAAGCAACAACTAGGATGAATCAAACTCAGACTGGAGATTCAAAGAAAATTTGCATGGTGAAAAGCTAGATTAACATCAAAACAGCAAGGTGCTTCTAAATATATGGTAACCAACCTATGCAAAGTGCATTTCATTGCTTTTATGGTTTACCACACGTTTTTTCGCAACCTTGAACAACACCAAATAGTGGTGAAAATGCACCAAAATAGATTGCTCCGATAATAAACCATCAGAATTTAATTTGAATCAGTAGAACGACAAACACAACTAAAAACAACATAAAATTCATCACCAGGCTAGACTTAGTGTCTCACTGCCTTGATTTAATGATAATTTGCACTTAAATATTGCACTAACTTCATCATAAACTGATTTAAAGCAGAGTAGAATAAAATTGGAAAATTGCATCAAATTTAAGAATGTGCATGACTTTGACAAACTGAAACTGAAATCTAAAAGAAGAATTGACTCAAATTAAACAATTTCACCAAATAAAATGATTGAATAAGCTAGATTAAACAACCAAAACACTGAGACAACAAAGAGAACCCAACAAATTGGATGTAACAGTAACACGAAACACAAAACAATATGATAATGTAGAATTAAGCAAACAACACGGGTAGATGAAAGGAATGACTTAGCTCACTGCTGGAAAACTCATAACCAGAACCTAAGCTTTGATTACCACTTGATGGAAGAAGATTTTGGTGATTCTGCTGGTGGAAGCAATTCAACATGAACTTCTTCTCTGAACTTTGGAATCTGAATTGTAATGGAGGATGAAAGACAATTGATGTAGCGAAATGATTTTATAATTAATGATGATTGTGTTAACTATTTTATGTTTTAAGTATTTGCTAAATAACTGCACCCTGATTTTTAGGAAGAATAAGTATAGGGGTGTTATTCTTTCATCCACTATTCACGTAGGTTATTAGTCAGTTTCTTTTCTTCAGTTTCTTTTGTAAAGGCTTATAAATGCCATCTTTATTATCTGAATAAATGTGCAGTTTTTCACAGAAACTTAAATTGCATCGGTATATTCTCAGAGTTTTAACAATTGGTATCAGAGCTCCATCAAGGGGCCTGATACAGAGTGATATAGAGTGAGAAAACAGTGGGAAAAGTCATGTCTATCTCAGAAAAATTCGTTCAACCAGCTATCCCACGCTTCGATGGACACTATGATTTTTGGTCCATGGCTATGGAAACTTTCTTACGTAGCAAAGAACTATGGCAACTTGTTGAAGACGGAATTCCAGTGCTGACTTTGACAGCAACCGAGGCTAAAAGAAAAAGTTGTAGAAGATGCGCAACTTAAGGATCTTAAAGTGAATTTTTTTTTGTTTCAGGCCATTGACAGAGAAATTCTGGAAACAATTCTTGACAAAGGTACGTCCCAGGCAATCTGGAAGTCCATGCAAAAGAAGTATCAAGGTTCAACAAGAGTTAAACGTGCTCAACTTCAAACACTTCATCGTGAGTTTGAACTCCTAACAATGAAGGACGATGAGAAAGTTGACAGCTACATTGGGCGCACACTTAGTGTTGTAAATAAAATGAGAGCCAACGGTGAATCAATGGACTCTAGTACAGTGGTTAGCAAGATTCTCAGGTCTTTAACCTCAAAATTCAACTATGTGGTATGTTCCATCGAGGAAGCCAATGACCTTAGTACCTTGAGTCTTGATGAACTCCATGGGAGCCTGCTTGTGCATGAACAACGAATGCAAGATTTTCAACCATCAGAAGAACAGGTACTGCAAGTTACCCAATATGATTGGGCAAGTCGTGGTCGTGGTCACGCCAGTAGCAGAGGAGGTCGAGGACGAGAGAGAGGACGTGGACAACAACCTTTCAATAAAGCACTAATTGAGTGTTTTCATTGCCACAACCTGGGCCATTTCCAATATGAGTGCCTTGTAATAGCAAAACAAGCTCATTACGCGACATTTGAAGAAGCAACAACCACTGAGGATGAAGTTTTGTTGGTTGCATATGAAGAGGTGACGCATCCAGTACAAATGGAAGATTGGTTTCTTGACTCAGGTTGTAGCAATCATATGACCGGTAATAAACTTTGGTTTACTGAAATAGATGAGGAAGGACTCCATAAAAGTGTGAAGCTTGGTAATGATACTACATTCGAAGTGACTGCTAAAGGGAGCATTCGGATCCAGCTAGGGAACATTACTCATGTCATTTCAGACGTCTACTATGTTCCACAACTTAAAACTAATCTTTTGAGTCTCGGACAACTACAAGAAAAAGGTCTTACGATCTTGATTCAACATGGATCATGCAAAATATTTCATCCTGACAGAGGGTTAATTATCCAAACCACTATGAGAGGAAATCGTATGTTTCATTTATCAGCTTCGATGCACCCTCAACAGTCCAAGTGCTTACAAGTCGAAAACTGTTCCGAGGAAGAAACCCAACTATGGCACAAACGATATGGGCATCTTAAGTTTAGAGGACTTCACACACTTGCTCAAAGACAAATGGTGATCGGGCTACCCTCGCTAAATATGTCCACAGATGTATGCACTACGTGTCTCGTGGACAAACAACATCGAACCACAATACCAAAACAAAGCTCCTGGCGCGCATCAAATAGACTTCAATTGGTCCATGCGGATATCTGTGGTCCCATTTCACCAATATCAAACAACGACAAAAGGTATATACTGAGTTTCGTTGATGATTATTCACGCAAAACATGGATTTATTTTTTGCATGATAAATCCGAGACGTTCAATGTATTTAAAAAATTCAAAGCATGTGTCGAAAAGGAAGCTGGAGCTTACATTGTCTGTCTAAGGACTGATCGAGGAGGGGAGTTCACATCTAAAGCATTTTCAGAATTTTGTGACCAGCAAGGCATTTCCAGACAACTCACAGCTGCTTACACTCCTCAACAAAATGGAGTTGTAGAGCGCAAGAACAGGACAATTATGAATGCAGTAAGAGCCGTACTTCATGAAAAACAGGTTCCCAAGACCTTCTGGCCTGAGGCAGTAAAATGGTGCGTTCACACCCAGAATACGAGTCCCACAACTACAATTGAATACAAGACACCTGAAGAGGTATGGAGTGGAATCAAACCTGATGTAAATTATTTTTGCATATTTGGATGCATTGCGCATGTTCATATTCCAGATCAACGACGAAGGAAATTAGATGACAAGAGTCACAAATGTGTTCTCTTAGGCGTCAGTGATGAGACAAAAGGTTACAAACTTTTTGATCCCATTAAAAAAAAGTGATTGTCAATAGGGATGTGGTATTCGAAGAAGATAAGCACTGGAACTGGAATGAAAACAAAACAGAATGCACGCCTACTGCTCTTGATATGGAAGACCAAGACGAAGATGATGGTGAGAGGCTACAACCCGAAGTAGTTGCAGAAAACACAAACAATCCAGACTCAGAAACAGAAATAGTTGGACCGGCTCTGGATTCAGAACACACTGTTGATCCAGATGAAGGGAGGGTTACGAGAACACGGAGACAACCTGCATGGTTAACAGATTATGAAACTAATCTGTGTGTAGAAGAAGACAAAGATGATCTATTAGCAATGATGACAACTGAGGATCCTAACACTTTCGAAGAAGCAAATGCAAGCCAAAAATGGAGGGAAGCAATGGATGCTGAGATGAAAGCTATTGAGAAGAACGATACGTGGGAACTAGTTGATCCACCTAATGGAGTAATACCGATAGGAGTGAAGTGGGTCTTCAAAACAAAGCTCAATGAAAGAGGACATGTAGATAAGTACAAAGCTAGATTGGTAGCCAAAGGCTATGCGTAAACCTACGGCGTCAACTACACAGAAGTTTTCGCCCCTGTTGCAAGACTTGATACTGTGAGAGTGTTACTAGCTGTAGCTGCTCAGAATGCATGGGAAGTTTTTCAGCTTGATGTAAAGAGTGCATTTTTACATGGTGAAATTATAGAAGAGATTTATGTGCAACAACCCATCGGCTTTATTAAAAAAGGAAGAGAAAGCCAAGTCTACAAACTTCGAAAAGCCTTATATGGACTCAAACAAGCACCACGAGCTTGGTACAGTAAAATTGAAGCGTATTTTATTAAAGAACAATTTGAATGTTGCGCCAGTGAACACACTCTATTCACGAAAAAGGTTAGAAGCGGTATCCTGATAGTCAGTTTATATGTGGATGATTTAATCTTTACTGGCAATAACAAAGATATTTGTGAAGAATTCAAAAGATCAATGCAGTTGGAGTTTGATATGACAGATTTGGGAAGGATGCGATATTTTTTGGGAATAGAAGTTATTCAAAATGAAGCAGGCATCTTTATTTGCCAACGAAGGTATGCAAAGGAAATACTAGCTCGATTTAATATGTTAGACAGCAATTCCGTACGAAATCCCATAGTACCAGGAACCATGTTATCCAAAGATGACGAGGGAACTCCAATAGATGCCACAAAGTTTAAGCAAGTCATTGGTTGCCTCATGTATTTAACAGCCACACGTCCAGACTTAATGTTTGGAACAAGCTTGATCAGTAGATACATGGCCAATCCAAAAGAATCTCACTGGTCCGCAGTTAAAAGGCTTCTCAGATATCTTAAAGGCACAATTGAATATGGTTTCTTCTATCAAAAAGGAAGAAAAATAGATTTCACTGCCTATAGTGACAGCAACTATGCAGGAGATTCAGATGATAGGAGAAGCACATCAGGGGCAGTTTTCATGATAGGAACATCAGCTGTATCATGGGCTTCGAAGAAACAGCCTGTAGTAAGCCTATCTACCACTGAGGCGGAATATATTGTTGCAGCATTTTGTGCATGTCAATGTATTTGGCTTAAAAGAATTTTAGAGCACACTGGAATAAGAAACACAGAAGCTACCGAGATTCTATGCGACAATAATTCAACTATTCAGTTGTCTAAAAATCCTGTTTTTCATGGCAGAAGCAAACACATTGCAGTAAGGTTTCATTTTCTCAGAGATTTAGTTAATGATGAAGTGATTAATTTAAGATATTGTAGTACAACTGAGCAATTGGCTGATATAATGACAAAAGCTTTGAAGTTAGATCAATTTGAAAAGATCAGACGTATGCTTGGAGTGTTGGAAGCTACTGAAATAAGCTGAAAGCTTAAGGGAGGGATTGTTAACTATTTTATGTTTTAAGTATTTGCTAAATAACTGCACCTGATTTTTAGGAAGAATAAGTATAGGGGTGTTATTCTTTCATCCACTATTCACGTAGGTTGTTAGTCAGTTTCTTTTCTTCAGTTTCTTTTGTAAAGGCTTATAAATGTCATCTTTATTATCTGAATAAATGTGCAGTTTTTCACAGAAACTTAAATTGCATCGGTATATTCTTAGAGTTTTAACAGATTGAATAAAGCAAACGTGATAAGAAACAACTCTTCAACAGTGGTGTTTGGTGATGAAGTAATGGAGCAGAGGTAGAGAAATATAAGTAGAATTGTGATGCGGTTGGTGTAGAAAATGCTAGAAATGGATGCCTAACTAGGGAGGGAGGCTAAAGGAAACTCTCAAGCTCCCTTTCTCGGTGACCTTCATGCAGGAAGAATGTTCTGGACTAAATCAACAAAAACTAATTCTCCATTCATTCAAAGGTTCTTAATACAAAGGAGAGCTAAGGTTTTATAGTTTCCCTTGCTTGTGCAATTTCATAATTCAGCTATGACATTTAGTAGTTCACATGAAAAGCATAGCAGCCACGTAGATAAGTTCTTGAAGTTGCTGGAGGCATTTTTGGAAAGCTGATTCAGGAAGTGTTGTTTGGATTTGGTGCGTTCATGCTGAGCGGGAGTTGGAGGACGCTGAGCGTGAGTCAGCAGCAAGCTCTTAAAAGAAGGTTTTGGCTCACTTCATCCTTTTTAATGCTTCATTCCTTCCTTCCTTGATCCTTCTTCATCATCCTTCTAGGCTTGGCTTTATTCCATCAATACTACATTGGAATCACCCACATGAAAGGAGTTCATCTGAGTAAAGTTAGTCTACATACCTAAATAAAGAGAAAACACATTTGATTCTAGAAAACGGGATAGGAAGTGAACTTACTCTAATTGTGATCTTGATCAAGTAGAGTTGAAGCGTTTGCATGATGATTTCTAATAGTATGTTCTGATCAAAGGATAAACGAACTCTACGTGAGATTATTCTAAGAGTGTAGAGCGATTTTGAGAAAACCATGCTTCTACAAAGATAACTAGTGCTTTCTTTATTGAACTCTGTAATTGGAGAACCTATTTATACTTTAGCCTATTGATTATTACAAACAAACTTTATTATCCTTTTATTTTATTACCTTCTACATCTAAAAGTCTATATTTTTTTTAAGGTTTCATATTTATAATTTTATAATTTTGTAATTTCAAAATTTTATAACATTATAATTTTGTAATTTATATTTTCACAACAATTTTAAATACAACAAATCTTAGAAGAAGATCATGACCATGATGGTTTATTGAAAGAAAATATTATGTGGCGACATTAAGTAAGGTGATTAAATAAGATAATTGTCATGTCACCATTAATTAAAAATTTTAATGCAAATAATCAATTGAAGAATTTATAAATTTTGAGGACTCAATATATCAAAATTTAATAGAATTGAAGGTTCTAAAAGGGACATAAAACTTAATTAAGTCTTATTTTTAATAAATAAGTGAAATTCACATTATTATGTTTTTTAAAGATTAAAATTATTTTTAAGCATAATTATAAAAATACTTTAATTAATTTATTTAATAGAATTAATTTCTTTCTAAAATGTAAATTGTGTTACGTTTGTTAATTTCTTTTTAAATGTGAGGATCATATATTTTCTTTCTTATTTTTATATTTTAATCTAGGATACCCTTTCTTTCTTTTGGTTTAGTTTTTTTTTTTCATATTTTTTTTGTAGCTTAAAAATGATTCAATTTTCAAGTTAATTGAGATTTAAATATAATAAACAATGAATACATGTTAAATGTTCAAGCCGTTGTAATCAATGTTTAAATATTTTATTATTTTCATAAAATAGATTATATTAAAGGGTCGAGCTATGAGTGATCATCTTGAGACATAAACAATGTAATGACTCGTATAGTAGAATTAATTTAAAAAGGCTTAAATGCTTACTTGGTCCCTAAGTTCAGAGATTTTTTTCTGTTTAATACCCGTTTTTAAAAGTGTTTTTATTTTGTCCCAAAGTTATATAAATTGTATCAATCACGTCCTTTCTGTTAAATTAAAATAAACGGAGTTAAGTACATCGTGACGTGGCTATGTTTTTTTTCTTTAACTTTTTCTCTCTCTTTGTACACCTACTTTTTTTTTTGTCTTTACTGAAAACTCACCACCCTCTTCCACAATTCTTTCCTTTCCTCCGAGACCTTACAAACCTGCACCACCTCCCTCTGTACCATTTTCTTTCTCTTTCGTTCATCAATGAGACTCTCACATCCCTCTCCAATGCTTGGCCGTGAGATCAAGAGAGAAAGCTTTGTCGGCGTGTAGGTTGTAATTTATATAGTATAATTCATTAAATAATAACTTTATAACTTTAAAAATATAGTTTCAATTTTCTAGTTGACAAGACAAGACATGTACAACTTTTTCATTTACTTGGTAAGGAGTTTTCAACTCTTAAGGATTGGACTAATAAATTAGATAAATTATTTAAATTGTTTATATTTTTTAAACTCAAACGTGAGTCTGAAACATCGTTTAATACATGAAAAAAAATTAACAAGTTGAATTAATTATACTATATTAATTCATTTTTAAGTTGGAGATTAAAATGTAATAAAATTTTGAATAAAAACGAATTTTAATTTCATATCTAAATATAGAAATTAAAAGGATATTTAACCTTTATTTTAGAAAAAAAAACTTAGATATTTAATTTTTTTTTTAAATTGTATATTTGAGATAGTTTGAGTGAAATATTATTTTAAACTCAAAACAAAATTAGAGATAATTGGAAATTGATAAGAAAAATATAGAAGTATAATTAATTTCATTGAATAAACAAAATAGATATTTGGAAACTGAATCACTTTTGAATAGATGCTATGGTTTTGGTTTATAAGTTGGATAGATATTATATAGATGTAATCTGTTTTTTTTATTTACGTTTGAATCATAAACCAACTGTATTATATTTATCGAAAATATACGTATAAATCATATTTACTGAAATTATGAAGATTAAAAATATATTTAATCATAACATAAGTGTATGTCTTTGAGATTTTCAATCAAATATTTATATTTTTATTGAATATTCAATAAAAATATTTAAAGAATTTCAATGATTAATTAAACAAAATTAAGGTTTTAATAGATGCACTATATGTTAAGTAAGAACTTATTATACCAAGTTTCCTCTAATAAATGAGGTTTTCCTATTTTTCTTCCTATAAATTAAATCTCTAATTTTAGTACAATGAAAGCCAAAATTGTCATTTCTCTACTAACATAAGAGTTACACAAAATTTCTTTTGTTGAAACATAATTATTAGCATATTTGCTTAGATTTTTCTATAAATTGATTGAACCCGCTGTGGTTACCAAGCAGAGCACGTGTATGATCCTCTACAGTAGTGCATTTGTTCTAGCAAAATATACATCTTTTTTGACCAATCATAAAATTATTTTATTTTATATTCTTAATTTTTATAATGGTTGAAATATAATCAAACGGTCAATAACTCTACTACAAAGATAGATCAACAGTGGTCAATCCAAGTGTAACTGAGCACCCAAAACCTAATGCTGTATAAAAGGACACCCAAACTTTACAATTCTCTTTCAACTTTCATATTGGATCACACTACCATAGGTATGTAACTCTGCTTCAATAAATGTTTTGAGAATAACTTTCTCAAAAATTTTGCAATTTTAATTTCTCTAACATTTTTTGTGTTTTAAAGTGTTCTAGTTATTGTTTGGGATTCTTTTATTGAACTATGTTTGACAAGTGTTCCATAAATTGCAATTTGTTTCAAGAGCATTTCCTTCAAGACCATGGCCAACCAAACATTCACAAGCTTGCTCACCAATGACAAGCAATTTGCCTCTCTTCAATTGCCTCCTAAGGCCCCAACTAGCAATAAAAACAAGTCCATTGTGAATGAAGGTGGCGAAATCTTATTTCAAGCAGGAAATGTGTTGAAAACACATGAGAATCCTTCTCTTATGTATCTTGAGACAGAACATGTTCATGGTCCTCCAAACGATGATGTCGAGGATTTGGATCGTGACTCAGGCTCCAAATTGGAAGCTCAAATGAAAAGGTAAATAAGTTTTTCTATCTCTAGCAACTACAACTCTTCTACTTCCTTTTTTTTTATTATCAAGTTTTTTGAGTTTGAGTATTATTACCCATGTTGAGTACAAACATTGGATTAGGATGAACTCGATTTAAAATTTCGATAGTATAAGAACTATTGTGCACAATTTGATATCTTAGAACTCAATCTTTTAAGATTTTGAGTTTGAATAGGGAGGATATTGGAAAAAAAATTAAAAGAATAAAATAATAAACTTGATTTTTATAGATAAATTATTAAGTTTGAATCTTAAAGAGAGAAAAAATTCAAAGAGGTTATTGATTTATTCCAACCTTTATTGAAATATTATTTGTGTATTCAAATAATTTTTTATTTTACAATTTAAAATTTTAATATGATTTTATTGTTAAAAGCATTTGAACATATTAAAACACATGTATATTTAAGATGTATTTAGTCTTTATCGAATAATGTATTGAACATTATTGAACGTATACAAATATTCAATAAAAATTTAAAAAGAATGAAAAATAATAAATAAATTTACTTTTTTTAAAAATCTAGATTCATTTTTAAAACTTTTTTCTATTTTTAATAATATAATATATCGATCGATTTTAAATCTATTTCGTTAATATTAATTATAATAGTAATTTTTTATTCTCTTAAATAGCTAATATTAGTATTTGAATAATTTTACGTCGAAGTTAATAACAATTTAAATACATTTTAATATTATGTGATGTATTTAAAAACAAAGTTATGATAAAATTTTAACTTTCGAAAAAATACTTAGAAAAACAAATCATAAGCATATTATTCTAATGTAGGCAAAATCGATAGTAACATTTTTTAATAAAATTTAGTTATCAATAAAATTGGAAAGTAATTTTCAGTTGTTTTAAACTCTTATGTATAGGTAGAAAAACTAATTTTAATATAATAAACTATTAAAAGTATGCAATAATTATAAATAAATAAATGTTTAAATTATAGTTCATTGCCCATACTAAAATAGTAGAAAATTAATAAATATATTAGCATTGTGTCAGTGATATTTAATCAAAACACGTTTTGTACAGAAAGCAGGCTAACAGGGTGTATTCTGCGAGATATCGACTCCGCAAGCAAGCCAGAGCACAAAATTTGAAAAACCAAGCTGAGGCACTTGAAGTGAGTATTCTTCTATATATAATTAATTATTTTTTATTAACATTAAATTTCTGAATAGTTTAATCTTCTTTCTACATTATCCTTAATGTTTCAGATTATTCGTTTCTCTAATTCGCATTTAATTAGGTCTGATCTAATTAATTAATGTTAGAAGAAAAAATAATAATTACGTAATTTATGATATCGGTATTTTTCAACCATACTAAGATAGAGAATCAATTATATCATTAATGTGTGACATTTATTATTTTTCACTAAAAGATTAACTAATACAAAAAGATTATATGAAAAAACAAATATTTTTCTAGAAATAATAATTTTTTATAGGAATTAGGAAAGTAAAAGCTTGTCCAGGCCTAGCTTGTTGTTTGTTTATAAATTATTCATATGGTTAACTTTGTTTACATAAATATTTCTATCAATATCCATGAAACCCCCCCCCCCCCCCCCCCCCCCCCCCCCCCCCCCCCCCCCCTCCCCCCCCCCCCCCCAAAAAAAATAATGTACCATGAAGATAATGTCACCATAGTAAGGACTTTACCAACCTTAATACAATCTTGAAGTAAAAAGAAGGATAATTTCTGATGTGAAATAAAATTTATAATAATTGTTTTACTTTGATAAAAAAGGGAATTTAACATAGTAGAAATGGTACAAAAATAGGTCATAGATTTTGATGTTAGAAGGTTTTATAAATTTATACTGTAATTTTGAAAAAAGGGTTAAATTTTTCTAAAAGAACTATACATGTTAATCTTAAATTATGCTTCTTTGATTATTTTTTATAGAAGAGAAGGTTATGAAACATTTTATATATTAATTCTCCTTATATAATTATAGGTTTTGTAGACGGATTAGAGCCCTTTAAGTACATCATTCTTTTATTTATTTTTTAATAAAAAATAATTTCTTACATGAATTTGAATGAAGGAACTTCTTAAAAGTCAATTAAGAGTATTTTTTTTATTGGCAATAACTTAATTAATTTAATTAAGTGTATTATTTATCACATAATGATTATTAGGAAGAACTTACATAAAAAAATTTACATGTGTGTTATTTATGACATAGGCTGAAGTTTCAATGTTTCAATCTCAACTGTTATACTGGAAAAGTCTCCATGACGGACTAGCTGAAGAGAATACTGTGATGAGAGCACAATGCGACACTGCTTGTAAGCTCATTGCTGAAAAGGAAGGTAAATAGAATAATAGTGTATGAAAGTAGTTGTACTTTTAATAGTAAAATTTAGAGCATTAGTATAAAATTAATAATGAGGTGAAACTTATGCTTCTATCATATAATAAAACTGCTTTTGTTAATGTTAAAATTGTTATATTAGTTATAATATATATATATATATATATATATATATATATATATATATATATATATATATATATATATATGTTTTACAAACGTAGTTTCATATTTAAAATATTTCTTTAATACATGTTTTATGTTTAAAATCATTTGAATTGAGTTATAATTGCTTGATTATCTTTTTACATGAAACATGTTTCTTTTATCATTAGTTATAACTAGAATGAAAAAGACATTTCAAATAATCATTTTATGTTAACGGAAATAACGAAAGTAATAAAGATATTGATAATAAAATACATCTCACTTAACGAATTTATGTTAAAGGAAATAGTCTCCCAGATACTATTCTCACAATATTATAAATTTCATAAGATTAAGATTGTTTTAAGGATAAAAAATTGGAGAGTACGAATATAATAATGCTATATTTGAGGAGGTTTCCAGTGCATCTCAAAGAAGAGAATTTAAAAATGTTTGTATGTTTTCTTTATGTTTAACACATGCATGCATAGGTTCTCTCTACCAATACCAGGAAAATAAAACAAAATGAGGTAGTTTACATTTCAAGGATAAGTTGTATGAATTCATGATGACTTTCAAATTAAAATCATCGTGAAGATAATTTCATAAAATTTTAAAAAAGTGAAATTGTTAAGACTGATAATCATTTCTTTGTAAATATATGTTGAACCAAAGTCATTAGAAATAGTTACAACTTTCAATTGAATTATAGTCATCAAGACTATGACGACTTCTATTATGAAACCGAGCTTGCTTTTCGAGCTTCTCCTCTATTGTCGAGCTTGACGAGTTCTCCACCAAACTCTTCATTGAGTTCTTTGCATGATCTTCTAAGCTTTGTGAGCTATTCAAGCACCTCCCTTAGTTATCCAGTTGTCTAATAAGCTTATTCACTTTATTCGATTGTCTTACTGTGTTCACCGCATTACTTGGTTGTCTTATCAAGTTCATCGCACTATTTGACAATTTCTCCAAGTTCATCACTCTAGTCGGTTGTCTTGTCGAGTTCTTCATATATTTCACTTTATTTACATATTTTACCAACCTTTCCAATATTCTCAATTGTCTAGTGATTTCTCTTTTATATTCGGCAAACTTGTTGAGTTCTCTTTACATAAGTTAGATTTTCTTCTTCTGAGACCTTTTAATGCACACAAAATTAGATTTTCAAATCACATACATGTTTTTTCTTATCTTATAACTCAATTAATAAAAGTTACGCTTGTCTTCATCCCAAATTAGTAAGATTCACATCTCTCGCAATGTCAGTTTTAAGGAAAAAGATTTTTCATATGAATTTGTTTGAACTGCATTAATCTACATCTACTTTTGTTTTTGACATCTTGCTGATATGCATCCCCTGTTAATTGTTCCAACTAAACCCTGTAATGATCTTTACCCATTATTTTTACCAATTCATCATCATCACCACCTTCCTCTTCTGATCCCCTGTCAACACTTCTATATTTTTGTATCCAACCCCTATAACCAACAAAAATTCTTCATCTCCCTCCCCGCCTGTTGAAGGCATACATGTGAATCAACATCCTATGAAAACATGATCAAAGTCTGGTATTTTCAAACCTAAAATCTCAGCTACCACTATAACTCATACTATTCCTTAAACTATCAAAAAAGCCTTATAAAGTTCTAAATGGAAACAATCCATGCAACTTGAATATGATGATTTATGTAAAAATCATACATGGGCTCTTGTTTTTCTGATTTTGATCATCCACCCTAAGTTTAAAGGACATGTTAAAGAAGAGTTTGTAAAACTGTTTTTTTTTTCTTTCTTTCTGTTTAACCTATGCATGCATGCATAGGGTTCTCTCTCTTATATATTCCAACTTTGTTGTTCCTTTTTTATCATCTATCAATACAACTTTTACTTTAAGAGTATAATTTACTTTAGAATTGAATTAGAATAAATTCATAATAAAATCTTGTAAGCTTTATTAAATTAAAAGTTGTCATATGACATGATAATTTAATTTTAAAATATTAAGAAAAATTGATAGTTTAGATAATTTATGAATAAGTAACCATATAAAAATATGTACGTTGTTATTTGTATTATGAAAGTTAAAGGTCATGTTATTAGTGGTTTGTAATTGGGTAATTGGATAAAAAAAGATTGGCAAAGTGAGCCAACCTCCCTCATATGGGTTGGCTCATTGTAGGTTGAGTTAAAAATGAGTCAGCTTCTAAACTTATCAAGAATTAGCAAGCTAGTGAGTTTACTCACCCAAGGGTGCTTTATTCTTTGAGTTTATTTTATATACTTATTAATGTACAATCAAAGTAAATAAACTCAATTAACTATTTTATAACAACAATACAATCAAAGTATTCACCTATTATACCAAATATTATTATAAAGATAATATTTAAAAACTACAGTTTCAACCTGAATAACAATAAACAAGTACATTAAATATTTTAGCTATTCAAATATTATTGAAACACATTCTAATATTTGAAAGGATCAAATTGTCAGTTTATATAGTTAGAAAGTAGTAAATAGTATAATAAAAATCTTATGAACAAATGATAAAAACTCAATAAAAGGTTGTTGTTGATGGATTATGGATCAATCCAATTTGAACTTCTTTGATCTGGACTTAAGTAAGTCGAGTTTAATTTCCAATCCATCGAGAGCGTGATAAGCTGAATTAACTCACAAGTTGAAACCTATTTTAATATCTTTTAAGTAAAAGTGTTAAATATTTTTGATATGTTACCAATAAATCCTACATTAATGCCTATTTTTTTCTTTCACTTTGAATATTTTAAATTATTATATGCATATGAGGATGATATATGGAGGTGTGGTTTAATGAAGATTTATTCATATTCTTTTTTTTTTCATTCTTATTAACTACTAATTATAAATGGTTGGTGCTCCAGCTTTGAATTGGGCTCTGCGGCAAGAGATAGAGAGGTTGAGTAATGGTTGTTGATTTAAAGGAAACCATTATGTGGAGGAAATTTCAATGAAGAAAGAAGATATCGTAAGTAATATGAAACAATGCCATTGTTATGCAACAAGTTTCTCTTCCTATGGATTATAAGACAATGAATAACATTTATGGCAATTGATATGAATAAAACCTTCTTTTGGAACAATCTTCTTTATTCCCAATAAATATCAAAATATCTAAACTCAACCATTTGTCATCTAATCATTAGTGGCTACATTATTATTTTTGAAATTACACCTAACTCTTTGTCGCGGATAAAACCTTTGATGTGGAATTTCAAATTTGTCAGCAATAAATAATATATTAATAGGGAATACGTGAAGTGTTTCAATCCTTTTAAAATATATGCACAACAACTTTACATGGTATATTCCTTAAAAATAATTTTATAAGGTTAAAAATAAATATATAACATTTATATATATATATATATATATATATATATATATATATATTTATATTTTGTTCTATGATGTTCTTTTCTTCTTGTTTTTTAATTATATTTTTTTATATATTTTGTTCGGTATAGGTATGCATAAATGCTTGAATTTTCAAGTTCATTAAGATTTAAGTATGATATACAATATATACCTTACCTTTCAGTTGAATTTTATATAAATGGATCTAGGTTAAATGTTCAAGACATAATTAGTGCTCAAATAACTTATTATATTCCTAATATATAGATTACATTATTAGGTTAAGACATGGAAGATAAACTTGACGTGTAAACAATAGAGAGACTTGTATCATAAAATTAATTTAAACAATAACTTTATAACTCATATCATATAATTTTTCTAAATAATACGTTTATGAATTTGAAAATATTGTTTCAATTTTCTAATTGATGTGATCAGACCAAGTGCTACTTTTTCATTCACTTTGTTGAGTTTCCAACTCTTAAGAATTGGACTGATAAATTACATAAACACTTGTTCTTTTTTTCTTTTTCAAATGAGGGCCACATTGATAACTCTACCTTATAATGCCAAGTTTATAATAAGGAGTCCTCATATATTGGTTTACATATTATTCATGGAGAAGCAAGAAATTCCTTGATAGTCAAAAAGATTTCTTCTCATGGTGAATCTCATATGAACTTGTTCGACTTTTACATCAGTTGGATTATGGATTATTACCTTATAATCTTAGATGATAAACATACAATATTAAGCTTAACATTACACTTAACAAAATATTCAGTATTCTTGCGTATTTGGCCTATTTTTCACAACTCCTTTTTTGCATAATAGTAGTTTTTTATGATATGGATGATGTTAAATAGGATATGTGTTTAGTGTTGGAGCATTCCTAGGTGTACGAATCACTTCAATCATGAGAGCTTTTTATAGATTGTGCGATCGATTAACATTAGCGGTGTGTAATGCATAGATTATAAACCACGAGGTTCCTATACTTTTAGTACAAGGTGTGGTTGATGATTGTGTTATTTCTTGTAATCCTTCTTCTCATAAGGTGTTGTTTAGACTTAGACTTTGATGTAAAAGTCCTTAAGTCTTCCAGTTACATAAACTTGTCAACTCTACCAAAATAATATTTAGATTTCTTATATAAACTATATATGAAAGGTTTAGGTTTGAGAGTTGTGGTAAGGTGATGCAAAGCTACCTCTAGGTTCAAGTTCCTTATTTTTTCAAATTGATCCATGAAATGATACCTCTTTTTCTTATCATATGTTCATCAATACAATGGAAGTTAGGTGATGAGGTCAATTTGTGGTCAACTATGTGTCGAATGTCGAATTTCACTATCAATGTGTTAACAATGGATCAAAATCCAGTATGTAACTAGATACGTGAACGAGCTTAATTGTGCCCCTTTAAGAAAAATAGAAAAAACTTAGGAAAAAATAACATTAGTTGTGGTGTAAAGGCTAACCTAAGAGTAGTACACATCCATATGATCATTAAAATTGGTGGTTAGTGTAACAGTTGGTGGTGACACTTTTACACTGAGTAGTGTCCATGATCTTATCCACAAAAAGGTATCAAAAAGATCCTCCTAATCTCGAAGTATGATCAAAACTGTTGTATAGGGACCTATTTCTCTTATTACTATTAGATTTCACTATGTATGTGTAATTACATTTAGGGGGTTGAGTTTATCGTTAACAAGGTATTTCGGTTCCTCAACTTTCTCCTTATTTGGAAACTTTTTAGCCTTAATGTGTGTATCTCTTCTATTATGCTCTTGCTCATTTTGACCAATTCTTTTCTAAATTTGGTTAACATTATTGTCACATGTACATGATTTTCTTGGACGTAGTTAGTCATCATTTGTCACATTTCTTGTTCATACTATTTGGTCTAAAAGAGTTCGACTTAACTTATAAAGGTTTTTACAATTCCAAAATAACTTAGAAGACTAATATCATCTCCTTACTTTTGTATCTTACTCTCCAAGACAACCCCCTTTTTATGTTGAATGTAATATTTGGATGTTTGACGAGTATGTATGCAAAACCATTCTAATGCTTAAGTTAATTAAGATTAAGGTATACAAATTAAATGCGTAAACAATAAATAATATATATTTTAAATTTATTTTATTTATATCTATTTATGGATATAGGTGAAGTGATTAAATGGTCACAAATGTTTAACTATTAAATCATTTCACAAATATATATTATATAAAGGGATCCTGATGTTAAGATTTGAGATCATTTCTAGTAATAAAAAGAAGGCTTAATACCATTGTTGGTCCCAATTTTTGTTAGTTTTGTTCGAAATGGTCCTCATTTTTTTTAATGTTCAATGTAGTCCTAACGATTGTAATTTGTGTTAAATTTAGTCGTTCTTGCAAACGCCGTTTAAATCGATAACGGCCAAATGTCCAGCTATATAATCAGTGAATGACGTGGACACTTTAACCGCGCCATCACCACCAATGCTCATCTTCTCCGTCTAGTACCCACCCAAAAACACCACCAGGACCATCTTCCCCTTCCTTCACCGTGGATATCCATCAACGCCACTACCTCTCCTTCTCAAGCCATTACCTCGGCGGCCCAACAACCAACCATAACAAACCTCGCATCAGGCCACACCCAAGAACAAACTTCGAAATCGCCGCCATCAACCATCTAAAGCTTCTTCTTCACGTGGTAAGCAGCGCCGTTACTGCGAGGACAAATTACACCACCACGTGAACTTTACTTAGCCACCGCCAATGCCGCAACGCCATCATCTCCTTCCTCGCACCTCCACCGTCTTCATAAACCTGCAGAAAACCCAAATCGCCACTATGACGAGCTACAATTGCAAACCAGAATCGTGAGAAAATTCTTGCACTATTCAAACCTCCATGGTTGTCGTGAATACCACCCAGGCTACGACCACCTTCGCGCCCTCAACCCTAATTGCAGCAGCCTGTGAGAATCGCAGCAGCCTGTGAGAATCGCCACAGAGTTCCAACACCGTTTCTCCTTCGTGTGACGATAGACGCCCTTTCCCCCTTCATTCAGAAACCTTATTTTTTTGGGTGGGGAAGGGGTTGCCACGTGATAGTCCCTTATTGGCTGCGTCATGTTTCAGTAAAGACAAGTCAGCAGTTAAATGACATTGTCATTCACTGATTGCACAGCTGGACATTTGGTCCTTAACGATTTAAATGGCGTTTGCAAAAAAGGGCTAAATTGAACACAAATTACGATCTTTAGGACTACATTGAACATTTTAAAAAAATTAGGACCATTTTGAATAAAACTCACAAAAATTGGGACGAACAATGATATCAAGCCTAAAAGGAAAAAGAGAAAGTCCTTAACTTACTAATCTTTCTATTTTTTTTTATTTCTAGAAATTTGAAAATTTTCTAGTTATTTTCAAAATTTTAAGGAAATATTAATTCTTATTTTGTCAATTATACTCACTTGTTATTAACATTTATTTTATGTTTATATATAGATTGATTATGATAAAATTATAAAATAGAACATTATATAAATATTTTATTTAAATTAAGAAACTTAATTGCAGTTTTTTCAAATTAAACAGTAAAAAAAGAAGAAACGGAGAGAAATTAATGATTAATAAATTAAATTATTTTGTTAATTGCGTCAATTAAATTATTTAGTTAATTACATCGATAAAGTATTTAATAATTTAAATTATTTAATTCATTAAATAGTGTAATTCATTAAATTCATTAATTTACCGCATTAATTTAGTTAAATAAGATAAATGAATTACATTAGTTAAATTATATAATTAATTAGGTAATCAATTTTATAAATTTAATTAAATTAATTAAGGTGATTAAATTAATTATATTAATTAAATTTACGAAATTGAAATAATGTAATGCGTTTAATTCTTTAATTAATTAAATACTCTAACGGAAGGGACAAACACACTAATTAACAACCTCAGTAAGAAACAAACGGGTGAGTGAATAGGCACATTCTGAATTACCAGAAATTTCCAATCTGTAAAACTAATTTAAGATGCCACGGTGTTTATCATAAATAAATAAAAAAAAAAACTCCATCTAATTTTTATTATTTATAATTCCTAAATTTTCATAGATACTTACCCATAATTTTTTTCTTGCACTTTTTTTATCAATTGTTTTTTCTAATTTTTCCTTATTTTAATTATTTCTTATCTAATATCTACGTTTTTTATTCTCTAACTGTCTAGAAATATCTCTCCCCTTCTATTTTAATTTTCTTCTTCAATCCTATTTTCTCGTAAAGTAATTTTATTTGTCACTAGAATATCCTATTTTTTATTTATTCTTCCTGTGAATATTTAGAATTTCATATATTTAACTATAGGAAAAAAAAATATTTCAGCTGGTACAACTTTTAATTTGTGTTTCGTGGTTTGGATGAATTTTTATTAGGTTATCATGATCTATAGATGTGTTTCAACTTCTCATAAGAATATTTTGTTTGGTAAACGGGAAACTTTGACTTAGGGGGAACTGAACGGCCCTTTAAAAATACTTAAATTCAAACTATAATTCTAAAGAAAACATATATTATTAAGGGTCATCTTCCGTTAGAAATAATAAAGATATATTTTGGTAAATATTTATTTTCAACAAAATTTTGATGAGTCAAAATTTATGGCTAATAACACATTAGTAATATTTATCGACAAAAAATAAAACTTATTGGTAATTATGATATGTTTTTCAATAATTACTAAAAGATGTACAACCGTTGAAAATTATTATTTCTAAAAACATGAATGACGGATATTTTGTTAATAAATTCGTAAGATATTAACAACGAATATTTTCAAAAATGAATTTATTAAAAATTATGAATAAATATTTTCCTTGGTGAATATAATATATGTTTCTATAAGAGTGATTTAACCTACCAATATTTAACCTAGACACACATGCACTAAAAGTACTTTACACTTAAACAAACTAATATTTCTATCTAAGAGTGACATTCAATATCAGTGAATGCAAACATCAATTCTCTATAATATTATATCACAATACCAAATAAAGTAGAAAATAAGTTATTGGAGTAATAATATGTCGATAAGTAATATTAGACTTGTCAAATTAGCTAATATTTGAAGGGTTGCTCCAGGAGAGATGTTGGCTTGAATGCAGCGGATGAGGTGATTGAGAATTAAGCAGCACAGAGCAGAGTGAATCAATGACTGTAAGTGGTGGAGGAAGAGCTGTTTGGTGGGTGAGAGCTAGCTCAGGCGACCTTCGGTAACAGTTAGAAGCCGTCGGTAATGACTATTTATCGACGACTTAGCGATGGTCAAGAGATCGTCGATAAATCTCTTATCGCTAACATTTACCGACGGGGTTTGGTCCTCGATAATTATCGAAGGGCATGGGTTCTGTCCTTCGGTAATTACCGAACGCGGGTAATTACTGAAGGGCATAAGCCTTCGGTAAGTTCGAGGCAGATCTCAAGCGCAATTGTATTTCTTATGAAACCAAACAAACCTGTATAAATTGTTCACAACACAAACAAACCTGCATAACATTTTCCAACCACATACAGACTTGCATAATGTGCATCTCAATCATGCAATCATTGATCAGAAAAACAATATAAATCATCCAATCATCCATAGAACATGTATTTATAAATAAAACATAAAGCAATCTAACATAATGTTCTAACATCCAAATCATCCAATTGATCTAACATCCAAATGATCTAAACTCCAAATGTTTCTATAACAACTAATAACAAAATAAAACTAATAATGTACATAGTTATCATCAGAATGATCTTCATCATCCTGGTCCTCTGTAGATGGCTGGACTGATGTGGGTTGGACTGATGTCGGCTGGACTGATAAGGGTTGGACTGATGTTGGCTGCTGAGGACAGCGGGTGACGGGGAGGGTCGTGGCTGGGTCGGAGGGATAATGAACTAATCCTGTGAAGTTTCAGGCAACACTCTCATGATGAGAGCCTTAAAGTTTCTAAACTCTGCTCTCAAATCAGTGATTTCCTGGTCACGTTGCTCCAGTGCCTGCGTGAGGCGGACAATAGTCTCGTCAGCAGTAGTGGTGGAAGAAGAAGGTTGGTGCTTCAGAGTACCTCCTCTCGATGTTGTGTAGTTTGCAGCAAGTTGTCCTGCACCGTACACTCGTCCCTTTTTCTTCCCACCAACGATGTCGACCAAGCACTGTGTCCTACGGATGTCGTCTTCTGCATTACTCGCATCATCCGGTGTAGGAGCTGACCCATGTTTAGATCTAACCTGTGAAAGTCTCGTAGAAAATTCTTCCTGTTCAAACATTAAAAGCAATGTTAGGGAATGATAGAATAACATAAATGAAAAATTACTAATAGTAATAGTGTTATTTGCTTACATGAGTCTTTCGAGATCTTTCATCAACGAATTCATTAGTGCCCTTCCGAACATGAGTCTGTGCAAAGACCTCATTAACATGGACCGCCCGTCCTAGAGCTTGTGCCTGTAACATAATTTAGAGTTACAAGTGTACATATGAAATAGAAAATACATAACTTATATATGAAAGAAACAGAAAAGTAATGAAAGTTTACCATACGAATGACATGCTCATGAATCGTGATCGACCCACCAGTATGCAGGGTGCCACCCTTTTCAGAAGCTCTGTTCCTCTAGGCTTTGGCACACTTATTGCGAAACTCTACTGAAATCCAATGAGCCAGTAAAGAGTTCCAAATGTGCTCGCCCAACCAGTAAGGGCGCTCTCCTGCATTACGGGCATCCCAAAACATCTTTGACAGCCGATGAGATGCTTAAATGTGGAAATTTCTTTGTATCTGTGTTTCATGTTCAGGTTTCCACTGCACCTTCATCTGTAACATTAAACAGAACAAACATTGATTAATGAACATACTAAAATAAGAATGACAATTATTTTAATGGATTGTTCACCTGAAAACGCTGCCAGAATGACTTTTTATCGTCATCACGTATTGCTCCCCAAGTAGGCCATGGACTTAAAAACTGTTGCTTAATTGAACGTGTGATGGCCTGGGAAGCAACCCTGGATGGAATAAACCTGCATAATAAAAGTCATTTGAATTAATGCAATCTTTAAACATCAAAATGGTTAAAAAAGGGATTAAAATCTTACCCTTTATCATACGGCTCAATCCATGGTCGATCATGGAGGGGCGGGTCAACACCTTCACCATCACCAGTTGAATCTGGATCAGTAGATGGTTGATAACAGTTGAAAAACTGTTATTTTCATGCTTAAATTTGATACTAAAAGCAACCTTTAACACTTAGAAACTAGCTTGAAATCATGCTTTTGGTTATATTTTTAGAAATAAGAGAGCTGGACAGGTTTATGCTTGATTTCAGTGTTTTATGCAGGTTTTAAGGTGAATTTGGTGAAAGAAGCGAAGAAGGATAGGAATGGAATCAGAAAAGACATTAAAAAGTGCAAAAAGAGAAGCCGCAACCACCGCTCAGCGGCAGTTTACCGCTGAGCGGCACTTAGAAAGCCACGTTGGCTCCGCTAAGGGGTGAAAAGGCCGCTAAGGGGAAGAAACGAACTCGCGCATTTACCGCTGAGCGGTATTATTTTGGGCTTGGGCTTAATTTTCTGTAATTTTACGAATAGTATATAAGCTTTAGGGTTTCCTAGGGTTTGTATCTTTGGCTGGGACGAAGCAAACGCTCTCTTTTTCCACCCCTTTGAAGGAAGATCTTGGATGCTCAGGCTACCTCTCTACCTTTCTAGGGTTTTATCTTTCATTCTTTCATCATTGTTCATCTAGATTCACCATGAATATGGTGAACTAAACCTTGTATTGTTGTTGGGGGATCAATGTAATCTTGTGAAATTCCCATATGTGGAATTTGTGTTTAAAAATCTTATTTGAGATACATGCTTTCTTTCATTAATTGTTAGGGTTTTTCCTCTTTGCTCAAAGCATGCATTGTTTAACTCATTCATTGTCATGATCATTGATTTTGTCGATATGGGAACGTACGGGGAAGTCTAGATCCGGGGAATTTCTCCCAATAGCATATTGGTTGCCTTTAAGCTCCTGCACTTCAGAACTAATTACTAGGAATGCTAGGAATTGTATGAACTCGTAATTAAGGATAGACCTTCTTGACAAGGTAATTTAGAGAGTGGCATTAACTTTGATGAAAAGATTGATGAATTCCTAAAGTATATGAGAGTGGATAAGATGAAATTGATAACCCCAACAACATACTCATCCATATAATTCATCCCGTGTTTGTTTTACTCTTTTTGCCATTGATCACATTCATGCATATATGTTTAATTACTGTCTTTTGCATTAAAAACCTACAATCAATCGTTCACAAGTCTTAAATAATCAACGAATCAAATAACTAACTAGGTCGTGAGTCCTTTGGGAGAACGATACTTGGTCTTACCGAGTTTATTACTTGATACGATTCGGTCACACTTGCCGAGGGTCAAACAAGTTTGTGGCGCTGTTTTCGGTGTTCATAAATTTGTCATCAATGGTGTGACAGTCTCAGAAGGCGGTATACAAGATGAGGAAGGTATAGAAGTAGGGTCAGGGGGAGGAGTGGGGGTAATAAGCACATGGGGAGGAGTGGGGGTTATAATCACAGGAGGAGGAAGAGGGTGTGCTGTAGGGGTAGGAGAAGGGTGTGCTGCAGGGGTTGGAGAAGGGTGTGTTGCAGGGGTAGGAGAAGGGTGTATTGCAGGGGTAGGAGAAGAGTGTATTGTAGAGGTAGGAGTAGGGTCTACTGCAGGGGTAGGAGGCTGCATTGTAGGGGTAGGAGGAGGGCCCACAGATGATGGACTGGGGGCAGTAGCGGTAGGTAGTTTAGCAGGCACCCTAAGTACATACTTTGGTGCCTGCCGTTGCCTCTTTTTAGGCCTTGCTACCCCCTTTCCTTTATCAGGACGTTCTGAACCTTGTCCTGTCATTACTGCATTGAAATGGTTACAAATAAAGCGAAACAATAGAAATGAATATGGAAGGATGAATACAAATTAAAGTGAATGTAAAATAATTGCATACAACTTTTAAGAGGGTATTTTAGATAACTCTATTAAAATGATAGTTCAATTTGCTAAAATAGATGTCCAACATTCGATCGTCGTCATCATGATCTTCATCTTCATCTTCTTCTTCTTCATCTTCTTCTTCTTCATCATCGTCATCATCCTCTTCTTCTTCATCATCGTCATCATCTTCTTCATCATCATCATCATCATCATCATCATCATCATCTTCTTCTTCTTCTTCTTCTTCTTCATCACCTTGTATTGTTGCTTCTAATTCATCTCCATCACCATCAGAGTCGACCAATGCAGTTATACGTTCAACTTCAATAATTTCTTGTGGTTGTGACATTTGGTCAAGTTGGTAGGCAACATCTTCCTCAACCTCATTTGAGTCAATGCGACCTCTAGGCTTGGTTTGTATTGCTACAGCCCAACCACGCTTGTCAATATTGCGGAATGGTGGATATGACACATAATAAACCTGTATGACATTAGTTGGTAGAATGAAAGGATCAAATGGTCCATATCTTAATATCTGGTTGAGTTCGACAATATTAAACCGTGGATCCACTCTAGTACCAGCTCTAGAAGGATCAAACCATTCACAATAAAAAAGTAGTACTCTGTTTCGAGAAGTAGTGTTGTTGTACTCTAGCTCATATATTTTATAAATGATGCCGTAGAAATCATCATAACAACCCTCTGTTAGGCCCTTGACGTACACACCACAATTTGTTGTTTTCTTTCCTTTAGACCATTCATGTGTATGGAATTTGTAACCATTGGTGAAGTAAGTATGCCATTCTTTAACATATCTCATTGGCCAATTGGAGAGATGTCTTAACTCTTGAACCGTGGGAGTTAATGCCTGATTTAAAACCTACAAAGATACTAAAAAATTTTTAAAAGCAAGAGTCAAATTAACCTTGCTCTAAACATAGGAAAAAGTACGAACCTGACTTCGGAACCAATGGGGAAACTCTGAGTGTATTCTAGCAGAAGCATTTCCCTCTGCGACTTGCTTAGCCACAAGAAATGAGTTGGTACAAATGAAATGAATTAGTGTATAACAATTATACCATTGCAAAGATAAGAGTTGGATGATGACATACTCAAGGTACGGCTTAACTTCATTGCAATTAATTAAGACATGGACATGAGCAGAGTTGAATTCAGCATCAGTTAACCAATGAGTGAATTCTTTCCCTACGTGACGGCCTGATTGTCGGAAAACTGATAATGCACCTTGACGTGGTTCAACTTGCCATTGCATTTCATTTCTGACATGAGTGGGGGACAACATGAAGTTTTTGAAATAATGTGAACAAAAATACGTTGTCTCTCTATGCAAGTAAACTGCACAAATTGAGCCTTCTACTCTAACTTTATTTTTAACTGAACGTTTGGATTCTCCCATAAACCTTTCAAATGGATACATCCACCTGTATTGCACAGGTCCCCCAAGCCAAACTTCATATGCAAGATGAATTGGAATATGCTCCATTGAATCAAAGAATACATGAGGGAATATTCTTTCTAATTTGCAGAGAATAATTGGGATAATTTCTTCCATCTTTCTAAGCGAATTTTCCTTTAGTGTCGTGCAGCACAAATCTTTAAAGAAGTTACTGATTTCTATTAGTGGATTTAACACGTGCATTGGCAAACAACTGAACGCAAGAGAGATGAAAGTCTCCATGAATACATGACAATCATGACTCTTAAACCCTTGAATAGTACCTTTTCTGAACATTGGCACATCTGGACAAGTTAGAAGCATATCCATCTGGCATTCTAAGCTCCTTCATCCATCCACACACTATTCTTGTCTCGTCTTTTGACATGGTGTAATTTGCTTTTGGTTTAAATAATCGGCCGTTACCTTGCACCTTCAACTCTAAGTCTTTTCGTCCACAATACAAAGGTAAATCTTTTCTTGCTTTGTCATTATCTTTTGTCTTACCAATAACATTCATAACTGTGTTGAAGACATTGTCAAAGAAATTTTTTTCTGTGTGCATGACATCGAGGTTGTGTCTTAGCAAGTTGTCTTTCCAATAGGGAAGATCCCAAAATATGCTTCTTTTAGTCCAATTATGTCATTCTCCAAACCCTTCTATCTTATTCTGACCAGATTCAGTGACTTTTGGATAGTCTTTCACTCTTCTTCAAATGTGTGATCCAGTCAACTTCGGCGGGGGCATATCCGTTTCAACTTGCCCTTTGCGAAATGCCTTTTTGTTTCTTCTAAAGGGGTGATCAATGGGCAAGAACCGTCGATGGCAGCCAAACCAACTACTTTTTCGACCATAACTCAATTGCAATGACTTTGTATGTTCCATGCAATGTGGACAAGCTAATCGACCATGCATGCTCCAACTAGATAACATGCCATACACTGGGAAGTCATTAATAGTCCACATCAAGGCTGCCCTCATAAGGAAATTTTGCTTCCTTGAAACATCATACGTCCAAACACCATTCCATAGCTTCTTCAAATCATCAATCAAAGGCTCGAAATAAACATCAATCGATGATTTGGGATTAGATGGACCTGGTATTATACACGATAAAAACATGTAAGGCTTTGTCATACACATCTCAGGTGGTAGATTGTATGGGGTAACTATCACGGGCCAGCATAAATATGGTGATGCAGACGCCTGAATGTACGGGGTAAACCCATCAGAGCACATACCAAGTCTCACGTTACGCAGTTCACTAGCGAAGGATGGATGTTTACGATTGAAGTGCTTCCAAGTTTCACCATCAGAAGGATGACGCAAAAATCCTTCAGTTTTGTTACCATCATGCCATGACATGTGTTCTGATGTTTGCATTGAAGTAAACATTCTTTGTAATCTTGGAATTATAGGCAAGTAGAACATGGACTTTAAGGGAATTGGTTTTTTTTGCCTCCGTCCAGCATGCATCGTATAATATAAGGTGAGCCACAAAACTTACATTCAACCAACAATGCATCATTTTTGCCACTATCATTGTCATAGAATAACATACATCCATTATCACAACAATAAATCTTCTTGACTTCCAATCCCAACTTTGAAACACATTTTTTGGCTTGGTAATAATTCTTCGGCATAAAATTGTTTGGTGGTGTCAAATCTAACATCAATTTTGTATAGAAGTCCACTGTTTGAATGGGAACGTTCCAATTAGATTTGCCAGCCATGAGTCTAATGCACACTGACAATTTTGACTTAGATGAACCTTCAAATACAGGTAGATTTGCCTCTGTCAGTAAATTGTAAAACCTCTGAGTGGTTTCATTTGGAGACTCTCCATCATGACTATCATTTGCTTCTTGTTCAGCATGGCGACGAAGAGCATTGTCGACCATCTCTTGCATATAGGCAAATTGATCTATCTCAGATGTATGTACAATAGTATTCGAACCTGATGCAAACCGTGTAATTAGGCATGAACCCTTTTTGGTATAGGTGAAGTTTGACGACTTCATCTTTCAAAATCCTTGTACATTCGCACTTGATGCATGGACATTGAATCCCTCCATCAAGAGCATAATATTGATATCGTCGGGCCGTCTCCACAAACTCTTCAACTCCGATGACAAAAGATTCCTTCAAACCTCTCCTTCCATTATAACAACGGTCGTACAACCATCCACGATGGTTGGAAAAATGGGCCATGTTCTGTGACAAGCCAAACAAATAAAAACGTAGCCAAAACAGCAACACTCCATGTGACGTAAGTAATAAACCTATTACTACTCAAGTCGAACATGGAAGGAAATTTGAACACTATTATCATAGGCATTCAATAAGGGCATGCAAAGAGAAGTCCTCAGTATTGAAATGCCTTAGACATCCTAAGGGGCTGTGTATTAAAGTTATAGGAGACAACTTATTACTACTGAAGTTCTCTTGTATAGAGTACTTCCAAATATTTTGTAGGTTTTAAGTGTTTATAGTATTTTTACCCTTCTCATTGCATTGAGAATGTGTGTAGTACCATAGGATTTTAAATGACTACTTAACTTAATCAAGTTGTAGCCTAATAAATGAAATGCAATATACATGAACATACAATATATACATCAACATAATTTAGGCAATCAAATATCTATAAAAGCATGGATATATAATACATACTAACATAATTTAGGCAATCAAATAGTTATGAAAGTATCTACTGACAATCACATTAGTTAAAATAAGTCTACATTGGAGCCTAGTTGCAATTTTTCACCCTTTAAGCACACTTTTTAGGTTCTAAATACTCAAACTTTGAGTATGAGGTAATTCTTTTCTTTTCAAAGTTTCCTAGCTTCATTCCACTAGTTTAGAGATGGTAGGATGTTCACATTAGTTAAAATAAGTGTACATTAGGTCTGGATGCAAATTCTCACCTTTTAAACACACTTTTTATAGGTTCCAGCTACTCAAAATTTGAGTTGTACCTAATTCTTTACTCTTGAATAGTTTCCTAGTTTCATTTCACTACTTTAGACATGTTAGGATGTTCACATTACTTAAATTTAGTCTACATTAGGTCTATTTGCAATTTTTCACCCTTTGAACACACTTTTTAGGTTCTAAATACTCAAACTTTTAGTTTTAGGTTATTCTTTGCTTTTCACTACTTTCCTACCTTGATTTCACTAAGTTACACTTGTTAGGATTTTTACATACCTTATAATGAGTCTACATTAGGTGAAATGACAATTTCTCACCTTAGAAGCACACATTTTAGGTACTAAATACTCAAACTTCTAGTGCTAATTTTGGTTTAAAAATGCTGCATAATTGGCTATAGCAGGTGTGATTTGAAGCATCTGGTTGTTTCTGTGCATTGTGAATGTTTGAACAAGTTTATTTTACCATTTCAAACCTGTGTGCACTCTTCATTTGGTCAAATTTGAGCCTACATGCCAAATCAATTCCTAAACCATCAATTTTGCTTAAATTTGGAAATGAATTAGTGATTTTCGAGTGTAGTGTGATTCCTTGTTGTTTCAATGTTTAAACACCTTTAAATTGATGATATAAAGTTGCACCGTGTTGATTCTTGAATTCTTTCATCCTCCTGAAGGACCTGCATTATTAGTAGCACAATTTCTATTTTTCATGAACTTATTAAATTTTCTTACCACCATGTTCATGATTTCTTTTTCTGATACTTCTGCATCTGATTTAGCTTCAGATTTAGTTTTCTTTGAGGCTCTTCTACTCGTGGCTTTGAGGGTAATCAATTTCTTTTCCTCAATTTCTTCTTCCTCTCTCAACCTTCCGAGTTCTAACCATGGTCCCTAAGCTGGCCAAAAAGAGTTGTCATATTCATGTTAGTTAAATCTCTAGATTCTGATATGGTTGTTACCTTTGGCTGCCAATTTCTGTTGAGACTCTTCAGGATCTTTATGTTGATTTCTTCTTTATCAAACACTTTGTCGAGAGCCATCAGGTGATTTACTATATGTGTAAATCATTTCTGCACCTCACAAATAGTCTCACCAGCCTTCATCCAGAATAACTCGTATTCTTGCACAAGGGAGTTCTTCCTAGCACGCTTTACTTCTTCAGTGCCTTCATGTGTCACTTCAAGAACTTCCCACATCTCTTTTGTAGTCTTGCATTGGAAAACCCTAAAAAATCAACCATAGTTAGTGCAGAGGCAATTACATTTCTTACTTTAACATCATATTGTGCTCTGTGGTTCTCAATCTGAGTCCACTCAGAAATGTTTTTCAAAACAATTTTTCCATTTATAATTTGAGTGGGCTCATATGGATCGTTGATTGTTGCATCCCATACGCCTTTATCCACGGATTCAAGAAAAATTTGCATCCTAATTTTCCAAAATGCATAATTCTCACAAGCAAATAGAGGCGGTCTATTTGTTGATGCACCTTCACTAAAAGTTTGAGAAGTAAAAGCTAATTTTCAGGATCGAATCGGTTAAGCAAAAATATTAATCGATTTGTTTTTCAAATATTTTATGAAAACCAACTTTGGTGCCAATTGTTAAAAAAGAAGTGCTTAGTTTCTCACACCAAGAGGGGGGTTGAATTGGTGAAGCATAAAAATATAAGCTTTCAAAATCTTTCTTACAAAATAGGATGTCTTTACGCTTATCTTGAATCGCAAGTTAAATGGTATGTAATGAAGCAGTTCACTTCATCGGATACAATAAGAAGTTAATCGACTATAATGAAAAAGTGTAGGGATCAAATAATTCAAATGTTGGTTTTTATACTAGTTCGACCAAGCCTACATCCAGTGTCCTTCCAACCACAGGAAGAAAATGCACTATAAAGATCAAGGTTTTTACACAAAGGTTTTTACAGCGACCTCACGTCAAAAATTTAAAACACCTCTCTAACCCTCTAATCTAATATAGGCTGCAAACAATACAGACACGCAACAAGAACACCCTCTTCTGTTGTCAAACCCTTTGAGGAACCATCAAAGTCAAGAACACAGTTCTTCTCCCTGCAAACACCGTAGGGAATCCAAGCCAATCTTCAAAGATTGCAAATTCCTGATCGCGCAGAGTACACCTCTTCGTGCAGATTGATCAGCGTTCAATACCTAGTAAATCTTGCTTCTCAAAAAACCTGTAAGCCTTGCTCACCACGGTCAATCTCTGGTTCTTGGAGCTTTTCTTTTCCTCTATAAGACACACAACGTTTTCTGAAAGATATGAAAATATTAATTATTCAAAAGTTCTTAAAGAATTCAAATCAGCGTCAATGTATAATATTACACACATCAGACGCATTTTAATCGATTTAGCTATTAATATAGTCGAATACACTTTGCAGTTATAACAGACTAACAACAATCACAACATTTAATTGAATGCACATTTAATACAATCGACTCATAATAAATGTTGGGTCAACTTATTTAAAAATATGACCGTTATGTTAGTTGTGACAAGCATTTAACGGTTTTCAAAAACTTAACAAACTTAATCGAATACAAGAAGCATACAGTCGATAAAGTAAAAACACTCAGAACAATTTTTGAAAACTTTTCTCGTCAAAATATCTCACATCACATTTGAAAAGAGTTTGTGGAAACCCACGAGTTTTAATCGATTCATCCCATAATGTAATCAACTTAAAATTGTTGTTTTGCCAACCATTAAAGTTCAACCAACGTGCTTGTGATTTTTCATTTCCGAACACTTATGTTATGCATACACATATAAAATCACATATTAAACACAGTGGTATGCTTTAAACAACACAATAATGTTCACACATATGCTTGTACATATATAACGCAGTAAACAAAAACGTATAACATGTGTAACATAGTATACACATGTGTTATTATTAATTATGTGTTGTCATCATCAAAAACACAGTCATCATTGAGATTGTGTGGGTTTAGCTAAACCTGTTCTCCCCTATCAACAATCTCAACAATTGAGTTGAAGCCAGATGCGCCACACACCAGGTTTGTTGATGTAAACAATGAAAATAAATATTTAGTGGTGGTATTTGTTGACTTGGCTACGAAACATAAATAAAGGTTATTGAAGCAGAAAAACAGGTAAAGTTTAAATTGATTTGATTTCATTATTGATAAAAATTGAATGATGCACGCATGTTTATTTTCTATTTTTAGCATAAATAAAAAAATTTTAAAAATTTTAAAAATATTTGTTTTTATTAAAAATAAAATTTTTAAATTAATAAAATTATACATAGTGACTTGTATTTCATAAAGTTAAAGAAATTTTTTTTGACATATGACTAGATGGAGCCAAAAGTTTCAAAAGTTTTTTGTCTCCTCCCAAAATTAAGATTATAAAAGATAGCTTCTGAAATAAGTGTGGGGAGACAATAGTAATTACGGTTTTTTTTTTCTTTCTCTTTTTGCTTTCTACTTCTCAATTTTTGTTTTATTTCCATAAAAAAAATTGTGATTTCTTTTTGAGAAAATTTTGAAAGTATTAACTTTCTACTTGGTGAAACTTTAACACAATATGTATCATAAGAAATTCACCAAAAAATATTTTCTTGTTTTCAATAAAACATATTGACATTGAATTTTAGGATTTTATTTAGTAACTGGAACTATCATAATCTTGATATAGTAGTCATGATTTATGTTGATATGAATATTGATCCAGAACATAGTTTTGAAATTATGAAGTTTTTCCTAAGAATGCAAATGGATAAGTGTGGGCGTGTGATGAGTGCATATTTATACCCTCATTTGCCCATAATATAAAATTCTTAATTGATTTTTGTACTTTAATAGAATATTTTAATTAGGAGTTTTATAATTCGGTTTATTTAGCACGAGATACAAAAACACGTTAAAAATAGCTTTTTAGTTGCATAAATATTTTTTTTGGATATTTTGAGGTGTGTTAGTGTAGTTGCAGTTAAGTTGAACTCATTGAGGTGTGGAAATAAATTGGATAAAGTGTCATGTCACCTTAAATATAAATCCAAGAATAAAAAATAATCAAGACCACAATAAGTCAATCCGAGCATAACATGAAAATGTGAAGAAATTTGGCTAAGCCAAGAGGAGGGAACAAGCAACAAAAATTGGATCTTGCGGTTTTCTCTATTTTTTCCTACCAAAAGGGCTTTGATAATTGATAAATGTTTATGATTAAAGATAATTTGGGAAAAATATACCTTAAGATATTTTATTTTATGTTGTTAAATAATTACCTTATTTAACTATATAAATAAATATCAAAAGATAATATTTGTCAAATCTTTTTTAATGGCAAGTATCTTCTAAAATATTTTTAGATCTCCACAACAATCAAATACATCTTGAAGATATTGGATTATTTATAAGATAATTGGAGAAGATTACATTATCATAAAGAAGATTACAACAACAGAAAAACCTAAAACAAATCCTAATCCAATTTCTATATAAAGAGACTTAGGGAAACACATTAGGGGAGCTAAGGAACCCTTTGGGGGACTCAAATTTCGTCCTTTTCTCACATGTTCTCCACCATCTCTTCTTCTATTTTCATGTTATTTCTACATTCCATGGAGTGTTAACCCTTTGTGGTTAATTCTATTGTAATTTCTTAATTGGATATTGAGGTTAGATGAATAAATTTGTTTGTTGTTTTTAATTCTTGTTATGATTTATTTTAATTCTTCTTAATCAAGTAAAAGTAATGATTTTTACATTATAAAAAGTTAGCATAGTTTTTGATAGGGCGAGATTTAACCTCCTTATATCTTGGTTTTTTATGATGAACAAAAGAATGATTTAATGGTTTCTTGCACAACAAATGACATAACAAATGTTTTATCTTGAATATGTGTGTGCTTGATATATGAATTCATTAATGTTGAATGAATCATGTGTAAAATAAATTAATAATCTTTTTTCTGGTTGAAATAATCGATTAAACATAGTATATAATCTGTTAGATTTAAGCAGATCACTTAGTAAGCTTATTAGGGGCAAATTGTTCTATAGTAATCGATTATACATTGTATGTAACCGATTAAAACAGAAAGCGAGCCATACTCCTTTTTATAAGTGAGAAAATATGTTTAAAATGGAAATTGGATATATAATATGCTTAAGTGTTGGAATAATCGATTATATAAGTTTCCTAATCGATTAAATTAGTTAACATAGTCTAATCCTTTACATTTATAGTCTGATATGTTATAACTGTCAAATGAATCTATAACTGACTTAAGTGTTTTGATAATCGATTACATGCTCAGGACAATATGTTAAAACAGAGGCAAAAGCTTAACAGATTATGTAAATATCTTAATCAATTATAATGCGTCATGATTTGAAAAATCCTATATGTATATATATATATATATATATATATATGTGTGTGTGTGTGTGTGTGTGTGTCTTGAGACCTCTTTCAAAATAAGAATTTGTTATCATTTTCAAAAACTAATAATTTCATTGAGTTTTGCTTACAAGTGGTGTAAAAAAACGTTCTGGGAGAATCACAACTTCATTGGTTGATTACTGATATGATCATAGATGGGGCAACATTGAAGAGTTTTAAGAGCGACAACAAGCATAAAAAGAAATAGCATAGGTTTTCTTAGCCTTGTATTTTGCCTATTCTAGTTTCTAGTTTCTTTCTCTTTGTTTAGTTGTAAAGAAGCTTATATATTCTTCTTTTCTTTAAAGTACAAGCAATGTGGGACTTCACATAGCTTGAACTTAAAACAAAGAAGAATAAATAAGTCTTTTCTCTTTAGAGCTTCTTGTAATGCAAGTTAGCACATGTATAGTTTTAGTTTTGATTTCTAGACTAGTTAGGAAGCTTATAAACCCTTAAGAAGTGGAAGAATTGAGAGATGTGGGACTAAGATCACCATGAGGTGCTGCTGGTCCAGACTTGAAGGCTTTTCAAGTCACACATCCTTTAATTCTCTTCACTTACTCCATGCTTAAGGCTATATAAGCAACCTAATGGTATCCTTTTGTACACACATTTGATTAAATGAATATAAAAGTGATTTGCATTCATTTGCTTATCTTCTTTGAGATAGAATTTTGTCTCCTAGTTGTATTTTGAGTCTTATCTTGTGAGAGAAAGTGGCGATCCAACCTTGGCACTTATCTTGGATCATTTCAAGTGGCGTGTCTTCAAACTCCTAAGTTTTCATATCCATTCTCTCTTCCATTTTAAATCTTTTTAATTGCATTGCTTCTTTGTCTTGCATTAGTCTTAGGCTTACGTCTTTCTAAGCATGTTATTCCATATAATTTACCCATCAAGATTCGTTCAAGAAATTGTGCTAAAGCGATGTACACTAGAAGAGTGTGACTTAAAGATCAGGTTCTTCATAGACAATCTGTGTATTGTGTTCCTGTGCGGGTTTGCCAAGGGTTAAGGGTTGTGAGTGCTCTTGTATTGTAAGAGATTGAGGTTGTTCATCTCTTGGGTTGCTATATTGATTTTGAGTGGTGAGACGAGTACATTGAGAGGGTTGTCTCTGTATTTATGTATACTCAATCAAATATAATGGAATCCCTTCAACTCAGGTTGTTGAAGGAGGACTGGATGTAGGTTTGTTATAGCCGAACCAATATAGATTGCTTGTGTTGATCTTTCTCTCTTTTTGATTCATTATCTTTTGTTTATTGATTTTAAGAAAGCAAAGAATTTATAAGGATTTCGAAAAGAACAAATAAAACGGTTAATCCAATTCACCCCTCATGGCTTCAGATATAAAGGCCTTTCTTTTCTAACAATAGTGTTAAATCTACATAACATATCAATCATATGAGTCCAATGGTTTTTATTTTTAATTGATAATTTAGTTTGATTAAAGTTAGAAACTTTCATATGATTGAATGAGTTTTTGCCGGTAATTGAGAATTTACTTTTATTAAAGGTGAAAACTTTAACAAGAATTAATCAAGAATATAATTTGGTTATTTATCTCTTTACTTGATATAAGAGGTAAAAGAATAGACATTGTTAGAAAAGTGATGCCTTGCATCTCAAACTAAGAGTGAGGGTGAATTGGATTTGGCTAAAAAATTTTGTTCATTTCAAAAGCGTTGCAAAATCTTTGGTTTTCTTGAAATCAATAAAAAAAGTATAATGAATCAGGAATAAAAGAAAAAGGATAACGAAATATTAACTCAAGCACTTTATACTGATTCGGCCAAGGCTACATCCAGTCTTCCTTCAACAACCTGAGTTGAAGGGATTCCACTATAATGATAGAGTTACAAGAATACAGAGATGTCCCCTCGCAATGTACTTCTCACCCCACTCAAAATCACTATAGTAACAAGATGTGAATACCCTCATAATCTTACCAAAACATAGAACACTCATAGCTCTCTAAACACCTTGAGAATAATCTCAACTCTCAATAAGAACAATCACAATTCTCTACCCCTGGCGCAACACTACAAGAACACGATACTTAGATTGCAAACTTTTAACACTATGATCATTTTAGAACTTTCATATCTAATATCAAATAGTTTCAAAGATATTTTTCATGTGCACATAATTGCTCCAAGAATCAAGATTCAAAGAAAGTCATATTCTTGAAGGATTCTTGAAGAACAAGTTGAAACGCCACTGGTTGATCAAATTCTGCACTACTCAGGTGTTTTCTGTTCTGATCAGACTTCATTTTTACAGTTAAGATGATTGTTGTTTCTCTATGCGCTGGTCAGGAAGAAGAACGTGAGGTTCTTGGTACTTTGAGAAGAGTCTCAAAGGATTGTTGCAGTTAAGAGGGTTTTTCTTCTACAGGTTGTATTTGCTTTATTAGATTGGTTTAGTTAGAGAGGTATTTTACATTTGAGAAGTGTTCTCTGTAAATCCTTGTTTTCAAAACTAAAATCTTTATAGTGGAAAGTCTTTATAGTTAGAGATGTAGGCATTGAGACCGAACCAGGATAAAAAGATTGTGTTTGTATTCTTTCTCTATCTCTCTACTGCTTTATTATTCGTAATTGTGTTATGCACATTTAACGATCATCTTAATTTTCCAGAAAGATTTAAAAAGAAAGAGTTTTTTTTAGTTACCAATTCAACCCCCCCCCCCCCCCCCCCCCCCCCTCATGGTAAGAGAAACTAGCCATATTTTTTCTTACAATTGGCACTAAAACTGGTTTTTCAAAAATTATTTGAAAAGTAATCGATTACTCGTTTTGTGAAATCGATTAATTGATCCTGATGGCTACAATTTGTCAGACCTTTGGAGAAGGTGCTTCTACAAACAGACCCCCTCTGTTTGCAGGAGAAAATTATCTCTTCTGGAAAATTAGAATGAAGATTTTCTTAGAGTCTGTTGATAAAGGGATTTGGGATGATGTAATCAATGGTCCTTTTGAGCCTACAAAAACCATTGATGGAAAAACTGTTTTGAAAAATTTTTCTTAATGGAATCAAGATGAGAATAAACGTGGACAGTATGATATAAAAGCTAGAAATATTATTTCCTCTACACTTACTATTGACGAGTTTTTCAAGGTGTCAACATGCAAGAGTGCGAAAGAAATGTGAGAAGTTCTTCAGGTTACTCATGAAAGGAACCAATGAGGAAAAAATGGCTAGAAAGATTTCTCTAATACAGGAGTATGAAATGTTTAGAATGAAGCCTGGAGAGAAATCTATGAAGTCCAGAAAAGGTTCACTCACATTGTAAATCATCTGATTGCCCTTAGAAAATCTTTTCAGAAAGAGGAGATCAACATAAAGATTCTAAAAAGCTTGAATAGGAGTTGGCAACCAAAGGTAACAGCTATATCAGAATCAAGAGATCTGACTACAATGAATATGGCTATACTTTTTGGAAAACTCAAAGAACATGAATTGAAGCTGGAAAGACTGAAAGAGGAAGAGGAATCTGAACAAAAACATTCAATAGCTCTCAAAGCAATCAACAAAAAAGCCTCCAAGAGAAATGAATCTGATGTTGATTCTAATGCAAATGTGCAAGAAAAAGAAGTGTTAAACATGATGGTAAAGAAATTTACTAAATTCATGAAATCTAGAAATACTGCATCTGATTTTGCTGGTAACTCAAGAGGAGGAAAGAGGAAAGGAAAAGATGCAACTTTTACATGTTATGAATGTGGAAAGGAGGGACACATCAAACCTGACTTTCATGACTTAAAGATGAAGCAGAAAGCTGATGAGAAGCACAATCAGAACACAAGGAAGAATAAGCAAAGGAAGACCTACATAGCATGGGAAGACTTTGATTAAGGAGAATCTTCAAGTGATGAAGATAACCGAAGCTTAGAGGAGGATTCAAGAGGATTCCTTTCTATATAGAATTAAATATGTATTTGTTTTTAAATTATTATGCAATTAGTTTTAGTTCCTCTTCAAAACCTTGATCCTTTTTCATCCATCTCCTTTTAAAAGGTTTGGAATTTAGTCTTCCATAATCAACGTCGTTACTTTTTTTTTCTGACAAGGCGAATGGTGTGTAACGTCTACAAAACACATGTACGAGTAAGTAATGCACATCGGTATCGTGAACCTCGACAGCATGGAGACTAGTGTAGTAAAGAGAAATGACAACGTTTATTTTCTCTTATATGCAGCGGTTCCCGAACTGAGGCATATACAGCGGTAGCAGAGGGATTTGGCAAGGATAAATTTCCTGGGGAACCGACACAATAGCCCCCTCACCAGAAAGGTGTCAAACGCTACGTCTAACTTAAGTGCTTTTTGTATGGTTACATGCCTTGAATACCTTGCCAACCGAGGCAGTATCTCTGTTACCAAAAGGGTGTCAAGTGAAAGGTCTTAGTTAGTACAATAAGGTTTTTTATTTTTCTTCCTATAAATTAAATCTCTAATTTTAGTACAATGAAAGCCAAAATTGTCATTTCCCTACTAACATATAAGAGTTACACAAAATTTCTTTTGTTGAAACATAATTATTAACATATTTGCTTAGATTTTTCTATAAATTGATTGAACCCACTGTGGTTACCAAGCAGAGCACGCGTATGATCCTCTACAGTAGTGCATTTGTTCTAGCAAAATATACATTTTTTTGACCAATCATAAAATTATTTTATTTTATATTCTCAATTTTTATAACCATTGAAATATAATCAAACGGTCAATAACTCTACTACAAAGATAGATCAACAGTGGTCAATCTAAGTGTAACTGAGCACCCAAAACCTAATGTTGTATAAAAGGACACCCAAACTTTACAATTCTCTTTCAACTTTCATATTGGATCACACTACCATAGGTATGTAACTCTGCTTCAATAAATGTTTTGAGAATAACTTTCTCAAAAATTTTGCAATTTTAATTTCTCTAACAATTTTTGTGTTTTAAAGTGTTCTAGTTATTGTTTGGGATTCTTTTATTGAACTATGTTTGACAAGTGTTCCATAAATTGCAATTTGTTTCTCAAATACAAGAGCATTTCCTTCAAGACCATGGCCAACCAAACATTCACAAGCTTGCTCACCAATGACAAACAATTTGCCTCTCTTCAATTGCCTCCTAAGGCCCCAACTAGCAATAAAAACAAGTCTATTGTGAATGAAGGTGGCGAAATCTTATTTCAAGCAAGAAATGTGTTTAAAACACATGATAATCCTTCTCTTATGTATCTTGGGACGGAACATGTTCATGGTCCTCCAAACGATGATGTCGAGGATTTGGATCGTAACTCAGGCTCCAAATTGGAAGCTCAAATGAAAAGGTAAATAAGTTTTTCTATCTCTAGCAATTACAACTCTTCTACTTCCTTTTTTTATTATCAAGTTTTTTGAGTTTGAGTATTATTACCCATGTTGAGTACAAACATTGGATTAGGATGAACTCAATTTAAGATTTCGATAGTATAAAAACTATTGTGCACAATTTGATATCTTAGAACTCAATCTTTTAAGATTTTGAGTTTGAATAGTGAGGATATTGGAAAAAACATTAAAAGAATAAAATAATAAACTTGATTTTTATAGATAAATTATTAAGTTTGAATCTTAAAGAGCAAAAAAAATTCAAAGAGGTTATTGATTTATTCCAACCTTTATTGAAATATTATTTGTGTATTCAAATAATTTTTTATTTTACAATTTAAAATTTTAATATGAATTTATTGTTAAAAGCATTTGAACATATTAAAACACATGTATATTTAAGATGTATTTAGTCTTTGTCGAATTATACGAATATTCAATACAAATTTAAAAAGAATGAAAAATAATAAATAAATTTACTTTTTTTAAAAATCTAGATTCATTTTTAAAACTTTTTTCTATTTTTAATAATATAATATATCGATCCATTTTAAATCTATTTCGTTAATATTAATTATAATAGTAATTTTTCGATTCTCTTAAATAGCTAATATTAGTATGTTCAATAATTTCACGTGGAAGTGAATAACAATTTAAAGACATTTTAATATTATGTCATGTGTTTAAAAACAAAGTTATGATAAAATTTTAACTTTCGAAAAAAATACTTAGAAATACAAATCATAATCATATTATTCTAATGTATCAATAGTAACATTTTTTAATAAAATTTAGTTATCAATAAAATTGCAAAGTAATTTTCAGTTGTTTTAAACTCTTATGTATAGGTAGAAAAAATAATTTTAATATAATAAACTATTAAAAGTATGTAATAATTATAAATAAATAAATGTTTAAATTATAGTGCATTGCCCATACTAAAATAGTAGAAAATTAATAAATATATTAGCATTGTGTCAGTGATATTTAATCAAAACACGTTTTGTATAGAAAGCAGGCTAACAGGGTGTATTATGCGAGATATAGACCTCCGCAAGCAAGCCAGAGCACAAAATTTGAAAAACCAAGCTGAGGCACTTGAAGTGAGTATTCTTCTATATATAATTAATTATTTTTTATTAACATTAAATTTCTGAATAGTTTAATCTTCTTTCTACATTATCCTTAATGTTTCAGATTATTCGTTTCTCTAATTCGCATTTAATTAGGTCTGATCTAATTAATTAATGTTAGAAGAAAAAATAATAATTACGTAATTTATGATATCGGTATTTTTCAACCATACTAAGATAGAGAATCAATTATATCATTAATGTGTGACATTTATTATTTTTCACTAAAAGATTAACTAATACAAAAAAGATTATATGAAAAAACAAATATTTTTCTAGAAATAATAATTTTTTATAGGAATTAGGAGAGTAAAAGCTTGTCCAGGCCTAGCTTGTTGTTTGTTTATAAATTATTCATATGGTTAACTTTGTTTAAATAAATATTTCTATCAATATCCATGAAACCACACGCAAAAATAATGTAGCATGAAGATAAATTGGCTGTCACCATAGTAAGGACTTTACCAACCTTAATACAATCTTGAAGTAAAAAGAAGGATAATTTCTGATGTGAAATAAAATTTATAATAATTGTTTTACTTTGATAAAAAAAGGGAATTTAACATAGTAGAAATGGTACAAAAATAGGTCATAGATTTTGATGTTAGAAGGTTTTATAAATTTATACTGTAATTTTGAAAAAAGGGTTAAATTTTTCTAAAAGAACTATACATGTTAATCTTAAATTATGCTTCTTTGATTATTTTTTATAGAAGAGAAGGTTATGAAACATTTTATATATTAATTCTCCTTATATAATTATAGGTTTTGTAGACGGATTAGAGCACTTTAAGTACATCATTCTTTTATTTATTTTTTAACAACCTAATCCCTTATACTTCTATCATATAATAAAACTGCTTTTGTTAATGTCAAAATTGTTATATAAGTTATAATATATATATATATATATATATATATATATATATATATATATGTTTTACAAATGTAGTTTCATATTTAAAATATTTCTTTAATACATGTTTTATGTTTAAAATCATTTGAATTGAGTTATAATTGCTTGATTATTTTTTTTACATGAAACATGTTTCTTTTATCATTAGTTATAACTAGAATGAAAAAGACATTAACTTAATGCATTTCAAATAATCATTATGTTAACGGAAATAACGAAACTAATAAAGATATTGATAATAAAATACATCTCACTTAACGAATTTATGTTAAAGGAAATAGTCTCCTAGATACTATTCTCACAATATTATAAATTTCATAAGTTTAAGATTGTTTTAATGATAAAAAATTGGAGAGTACAAATATAATAATGCTAGATTTGAGGAGGTTTCTAGTGCATCTCAAAGAAGAGAATTTAAAAATGTTTGTATGTTTTCTTTATGTTTAACCATGCATGCATAGGTTTCTCTCTACCAATACCAGGAAAATTAAAAAAAAAAGAGGTAATTTACATTTCAAGGATAAGTTGTATGAAGTCATGATGACTTTCAATTTAAAATCATCGTGAAGATAACTTCATAAAATTTTAAAAAAGTGAAATTGTCAAGACTGATAACGACTTCTTTATAAATATGTTGAACGAAAGTCATTAGGAGTGGTTACAACTTTCAATTGAACCAAAGTCATCAAGACTATGACGACTTCCATTGTAAGAACCTAAAATATATATATATATATATATATATATATATATATATATATATATTAAAAGATGATGGGGTGAAAAAAAAATGGATAAAAGGAATGTGATTTTGGAGGAGAGCACACGGATGTCCACAAATGGAGGGCCCCCTTTTCTTACTTTTGGCACATATTGATTGAAGGAAGTCAAAAATGAAAAAGGGTCCAGAGGGGGATAATGATAATCATCATCTTCTTAGTGGACACGACACTGAGGATGGAAGGGGACGACTGAGGTTCATCCAGTAGCACACGGAAAGGGGATTAACTTCTTCATTTTAAGGACACATGAGGGAGGGAAGAAGAAGGGAGGGACAGAATAAGCTAGACACGGTCCAGCAGAGATAAACAGAGGGCTTGAACAGTAGAGGAGAAACACAGTACAGAGATTGATTCAAGGTTTACAAAGGAAGTCTTCAAGAGGTAGGGGAGCTAATCCTTATTATATATGATTTTTATACATTTTATGATCATGAATATGAGTTATGAACATGTTAAAATTTTGGTAATGGTAGTTATCTATTCACTTGTATAAATTTAGTTTTCATGATTATAATTTTCTTATTTTCCAATTACTGTGGTAAAATCTTCCTTTTAATTGTTTTTACCATTGGATTTAGCTAAAAATTTAATATATGAATCCTAAGACCTATTTCTTCACTTTGACCGTTCGGATAATCAATTAGTAGTCTGTACTTGGAGAAATAAATCCTGCAAGTTTGAGTAAATAATTACCCTTGCAGTTCTGTTATTGAGTCCTCTCGGTAGAATATAGATCCTGACCTATTTGACCGTTGGATCAGCCTAAAAATTGGATATATAATTCTGAGGACATATTACTACACTTTGACCGATCGGATTTGTAATTGGAAGTCTATGTTTTGAGAAAATAATTTTGAGGGTTTGAAAAATCTGATGAACACTATTTCTGTTCTTAAGTTATCATGATAAAAACTTCATATATATTTTATTTACCGTTAGATTGAGCCCAAACTTTAGTATGTAGTTCATAAGATATATTAAGTCATCATGACCGTTCAGATTTGTAATTAGATGTCTATGTTTAGAGGAATTCGTTCCGCATTTTGAGTATAACCGAAAACCACTTAAAATTCTACACCTGAGTTACCTCGGTAAAACCTCACTATCTATCTAGTTAACCGTTGGATCAACCTGGAATTTTAATATGTAGTTTCTAACACATAGGGAATTAGTTTCACCGTTCAGATTTGAAATTGGATTTACAGATTTAGAGATATTAATTTCGTATCTTCTTAGGGATCTCAATATTGTTTAATTTCTATTTTTGGACCATTTATACAAAAATTATGAATTATAATGATTGTATTTTATTATATTGGATTTGAATTTATGCGTCTGAAAATGATGTGAATTATGTGGGAAGTATATGTTTGGAATGCATAGTATGATGTGATTTATGTGTGAAGTATGTGCATGTATGATTAATGTTGTATGTTTAACAGATTGTTATGTACATTATGTATGAGGTATGAGTGGTTGGAAATAACGTGGTTGTGAACTATAATGATGTATGTGAGTATAAATTGGACATCTCAGGGAGAGATGACTGAAAGTGATTGTGTGGGGTGTTGTCTAACCGGCCTTGCCAGATTCAACTTCTTGTTTCCCCAAACTTTTTACGGCTTTCCTTATTTATTTATATTGTATTTTTGGAAGGATGGGAAGTTGTCTAACCGGCTCTGCCAGATTCAACTTCTTGTTTTCCCAAGATTTTTATATTAAGATTATTTTTTTTATGATTGTCAAATACTTGATTCTTCTCTGACCAATTATAGTAATATTTTATGATTGTTAATTTGTTTATAATTATCTTGTATGAATTCTATTATCAATGTATTTTATGATGTTTGATATGAAATTATGCATTTGAAATATAGTATGAGTCTCGGGGAGAGACTCTATAATGGTATGGTATTAGTGTATATGTTGATGTTGAGGGTCCTGTTGTTGGTGGTTATCCTAAAACTCTAATAATTGTCCAGTCTCAATTAGAGAAGGATGTGTTATATGGTGAGAGTAGTAGGAGGTCCTAGTCTATGTTCATAGACGTTAATGGACTAACCTTGTGGGTGATGTGATATATTATATTTGGCCATAATTGTGTTGTAGATGTCACCACAAGTGCATGACCACCCAAGACTTCCATCAACATTATATCCGGATAATAGAGTCTAGTATGATAATTGCATCTTACAAGAATTTATGGTGAATGTATTACGTATAATAATAGTGTAATGCTTTTCTTTGAATTTTGCATGGTAGCTCACCCTTACTTGTTTGTTTGTGCCGGAAAATCTTATTTTTGCGATGATCGTATAACGTTTATGTTATACGGGAGCAGATGACGGAACGACGTCCGAACCAATACAAGTGAAGGAGGAAGCAGCATAAAAAGGAAGAGTAGTTTAAAAAAAAATAAAATTTAGGAGTGTTTTAATGATGTAAAAAAAATAATGTATTTCCAGTATGAACTATGTTACTCCTAAATGGATGATTGTAATACTGTACGATGTTTATATTATTAATGAAATAATTTTGTGTGTGAGATGTTTAATTTTTGGGGTGTTACATTGCATGTTTTTAAAAATTTAATTTTTGGGGTGTTACATTTAGTGGTATCAGAGCGGTTCGTCCTTAAGACGACCTAAGAGTTGTGGATTAATCCTACAAACTCATATTATAAATCATAATAACAATAATTCTCTGTGTGAACAGAGAGAAATGGCACGTAGACAACCCAACCGTGAAACCCCTGAGATACCCAGTCTTGCAAGGGCTTTAGAATCCATCGCATCCTCTCTTCAACAACAGGGAGCTGCTTTAATGCAACAGCACAAAACGGCCCTACAACAGTTAGAAGCGGCCAGACTAAATTCTGAAACAAGCCAAAGACAACATGTGGAAACCTTAAGACAGCTAGCCGAGAATGGCACCCATGTGGAAGCTCAACCTCAAAGAGTTCAGGAATGGACCTTAGAAAATTTTCTGCAACATCGTCCAGCTATTTTTAATGGGAAAACAAGTCCAGATGAGGCTGATCTCTGGATAAGGAACATGGAAAATATTTTTGAAGCGAAAAGGTGTCCACCCGAAACTAGGTTGGCATACTCTGAGTATCATCTATCTGGGGAAGCAGTACATTGGTGGAACAACACAAAGCTAGTATTAGAGGAAAGTGGTGAGATTATGACTTGGGAAATTTTTAAGAGTAAATTTTATGCTGAGAGCTTTCCGGACAATGTGAGACATTTGAAAGAGGTGGAGTTCTTGCAGCTGGTGCAAGGCAACAAATCCGTAGCTGAATATGCAGACAGGTTCAAACACTTGGTTCGTTTTTACACTCAACCGTCAAATGAAGAATGGAGGAGCAGGAAATTCAAAAATGGATTGAGAGCAAACATTCAACTAGTTGTGAATCCTTTAGCTATTAAGGAGTTTGCTGCTTTAGTGGAACATGCCAAAGCTGTGGAAAGGTTAATAAGTGAGATTGAAGTTCAGAAGTTACCAAGGGTAGGAGGACCATCTGGGTCACGAGTTGGACAGAACATAAGGATCCGACCTTATGAAAGACCGCAACCTCAAAGGAATCCTCATCAACAGCAACCTCAACATAAAATAATCCGATGTTACGTTTGCGGAGGACCTCATCTGAAGAGTGTTTGTCCACAAGTTATTTCACTCAACAAATGTTTCCTTTGCGGAGCAGAAGGACATTTTGCTAGAAACTGTCCCTCTAAAAGAGAAGCAACTCAACCTCAACAACCGATTCAACAGAGAAGGACTGACAATAGGCCCCAAGCAACTAGAAGGGTCTATGCTTTGACTGGAGCAGAAGCTGCAAAATCAGGTAATGTCATCATTGGATGTTGTATGATAGCTGGTAGAGAGTTGAATGTGCTATTTGATTCTGGAGCGACACACTCCTTTTTGTCTGAAACTCTTATTCAAGAGTTGAACCTACCCGTGAGAGAGTTACAATATGATCTCATGGTATCTGCACCAGCCTCTAAATTGATAAAAACATCGAGGATGTGTCCTCAATGTCCGATAGTTATAGAAGGACGTAGGTTCAAAGTACATCTTATATCTTTACCCTTACAAGGTTTAGATGTAATCTTAGGAATGGATTGGTTATCTGCCAATCGTATCCTTATAGATTGTAGCAAAAAGGAGTTGATTTTCCCTAATGCTGAAGAAGCGAAGTTGTTGTCAGTACAACAAGTGTTAAAGGAAGTCAAAGAAGGATCTTCGTGTTTCATTATCTTGACTCATGTGGAAGTCGAGATAAATGAACAAAATCTTGATATTCCTATAGTTAATGAGTTTAGTGATGTGTTCCCAGAAGAAGTACCAGGATTGCCTCCTCAACAAGAAATAGAATTCTCCATTGATTTAATACCCGGAGCTGGACCAGTATCAGTAGCTCCATATCGAATGGCTCCGGCGGAGTTAATTGAATAGAAGAAGCAAATTGAAGAACTAATGGAGAAGCAATTTATTCGACCAAGTGTGTCACCTTGGGGAGCACCTGTACTGTTTGTAAAGAAGAAGGATGGAAGCTCTAGATTGTGTGTCGACTACAGACAGTTGAACAAGCTAACCATCAAGAACAAATATCCTCTACCTAGGATTGATGATCTACTGGACCAGTTGCATGGAGCTCAGGTGTTTTCAAAGATAGATCTCAGGTATGGATATCATCAAATTTTGGTGAATACAGAAGATGTACAGAAGATCGCTTTTAGATCTAGATACGGACACTACGAGTATGTAGTTATGCCGTTCGGTGTAACTAATGCTCTAGCTCTATTCATGGATTTCATGAACAGAATCTTTCGACCAGTCCTAGATAAGTTTGTCGTAGTCTTTATAGATAACATACTTATCTATTCTAAGACTCAAGAAGAACATGTTGAACACTTAAGGACCATCCTTGGGATCTTGAGGGAGAAGAAATTGTATGCAAAGATGTCAAAATGCGAGTTTTGGATGCACGAAGTGAAATTCTTAGGACATGTTATATCATCTCAAGGCATAGCGGTGGATCCAACGAAAGTAGAAGCAGTGTTGCAGTGGGAAAGACCGAAGACTATAACAGAAATAAGGAGTTTTGTGGGATTAGCTAGCTACTATAGAAGGTTTATAGAGAGTTTCTCTAGAATAGTAGCGCCTTTAACACAACTAACTCGTAAAGACCAACCATTTGTCTGGACGGATAAGTGTGAGAAGAGTTTTTTGGAGCTGAAGCAGAAGCTGACTAGTGCATCGGTTTTGGTAATCCCTGAACCAAGTAAAAAGTTTGAAGTTAATTTTGATGTTTCTCATCAGGGATTAGGTTGTGTGCTCATGCAAGAAAGAAGAGTGGTGGCATACGCTTCAAGACAATTAAAGACTCATGAGAAGAACTATCCTACTCATGATTTGGAATTGGCAGCGGTGGTATTTTCCTTGAAGATTTGGCGGTACTATCTCTGTGGAGCTCAATTTCAAGTATTCAGCGACCACAAAAGCTTGAAGTACTTATTTGACCAAAAGGAGCTGAATATGAGGCAAAGACGGTGGATGGAATTCTTGAAGGATTATGATTTCGAACTCCTATATCATCCAGGAAAAGCAAACGTGGTAGCCGATGCTTTGAGTAGAAAGGCAATTCATGTTTCTCATATGATGATCAAAGAACAGGAGTTGGTGGAGAAGTTCAGAGATCTGAAGTTACAGATGGAGTTTGGAGAAGATTTCATTAGATGTAGTAGTCTGACTATATCTAGCGATTTTCTTATTTTAATTAAAGAGAAGCAATTGTCAGATCTTGGCTTGAAAAAGATAACAAAAATGATCGGTACAGATAAGGCTAAAGAATTTAGGCTAGGATCTGATGATGTATTAAGATTTAGAAGTAGAATATGTGTACTAGACAATGCAGATATTAAAAGACTAATCTTTGAAGAAGGACACAAAAGTCATTTTATCATACATCCCGGTATGACTAAAATGTATCAAGATCTCAAGGAGTCCTTTTGGTGGCCAGGAATGAAGAAGGAAGTAGCACAATTTGTAGCGGCTTGTTTAATTTGTCAAAAGGCAAAAGTGGAACATTAGAGACCTGGAGGATTGCTACAACAATTAGACATACCAGAATGGAAATGGGATAGCATTGTTATGGATTTCGTCACTCATTTACCACGGACAGTAAGAAGTAATGATTCTATCTGGGTCATCATTGACCGATTGACAAAAACTGCTCACTTTTTAGCAATAAATCTGAGAATGTCAATGGCTAAGTTGGCACAACTGTACATAAAAGAGATAGTAAGATTGCATGGCGTCCCTTCAAGCATTGTGTCAGATCGAGACCCAAGATTCACTTCTAGATTCTGGCAAACTCTACAGGAAGCTATGGGCAGCAAGTTACGAATGAGTTCCGCGTATCATCCCCAAACCGATGGACAATCTGAAAGAACCATCCAATCATTAGAAAACCTACTGAGAACTTGTGTATTGGATCATCTGGGTAGTTGGGATGAAGTACTTCCTCTAGTGGAATTCACCTACAATAATAGCTTTCATGCTAGTATTGGAATGGCACCTTACGAGGCTCTGTATGGAAGACGATGTCGAACTCCTTTATGTTGGTACCAGGACAGTGAAAAGGCTTTGATAGGACCTGAATTACTACAACAAACCACAGACAAAGTAAAGTTGATACGAGAAAGAATGAAGGCTTCGCAAAGTAGACAAAAGTCATATACTGATCAAAGGAGAAGACCATTGGAGTTTGCAGTCGGAGATCATGTCTTTTTACGGGTCACTTCAACCACGGGAGTAGGAAGGGCTCTTCGTCCGAAGAAACTTTCTCCTAAGTTCATTGGTCCATATCAAATCTTGATAAGAATTGGGCCAGTCGCTTACGAGATGACGTTACCCCCTCAGTTGGCCAAACTCCATTCAGTTTTTCACGTTTCTCAACTAAGAAAATATGTTCCTGATCCTTCTCACATTCTAGAAGTAGAAGAGATTCAAATCAAAGAGGATCTCTCCGTAGAAGCACAACCTGTTTGTGTAGAAGACACTAAGACAAAGGAGCTCAGAGAGAAGACTATCAACTTAGTCAGGGTAGTTTGGGATAGGAAAATAGGTGATTCTACATGGGAATTAGAAGATGATGTAAAACATTCTTATCCCCATCTTTTTTTATGAAGTGTCGAATTTTCGAGGTCGAAAATTTTTTGTTGTTGGAGAGAATGTAAAGTCCATTGAAAATAATAATAATAATAATAAATTAAAAAAAAATTATATATATATATATATATATATATATATATATATATATTTATATATAAAATAAAAAAAAATATGATTGCAAAATGACAAAGAACCTTTCAGAAGTGGAATGGTGAGCAAGACACTTTTGGTGGTGAAGTCAAAATATTATTTTTTATAAAATAGTATTTTTAATAAAATATTAAAAAAATAAATAAATAAATAAATAAAAAGATAAAAATACTTTGAGAAGTGGAGCTAAGGGGGAACAACTTTCTGTAATGGGATTTAAAAATTATTTATAATAAAATATTAAAAAAAAAAAATAGTGCCAAATCTTAGCCTATAAATAGCAAGCATGAGGAAGGCTGAAACTTGCACCAAAAATTGAGAGAAATTTTGAGAGAAGAGAGTTAGAGGAAATTTTAGTTGCTGAGGGGGAATTCTGGAAGTTTTCGGAGAATGGTTTCTAAGGAGAAGACTAAGTCTGGAATAGAGGAAAAGGGAGTTATTCTTAAGTTTTTGTTTTGTATTATCCTGAGTCTTGAATATGTAATATTTTGCTTTTGTTTGATCTTAAATCTTGAATATGAAGCATTTTGTTTCTGTATGATCTGAATTTTGAATAAGAACATGCTTCTGTGAGGAGATCTAAGTTTGATAGTTTTAAAATGCGATATTGATTATGTTATGCTATTTGTATGTTATTAGTTGCTTCTTTTGTATTGTTGGAATGATGAGAAGTTGTCTAACCGGCTTTGCCAGATTCAACTTCTTATTTCCCCAAACTTTTTACGGCTTTCCTTATTTATTTATATTGTATTTTTGGAAGGATGAGAAGTTGTCTAACCGGCCTTGCCAGATTCAACTTCTTGTTTCCCCAAACTTTTTACGGCTTTCCTTATTTATATTGTATTTTTGGAAGGATGAGAAATTGTCTAACCGGCCTTGCCAGATTCAACTTCTTGTTTCCCCAAACTTTTTACGGCTTTCCTTATTTATTTATATTGTATTTTTGGAAGGATGAGAAGTTGTCTAACCGGCCTTGCCAGATTCAACTTCTTGTTTCCCCAAACTTTTTATTGTTTTCCTTATTTATTTATATTGTATTTTTGGAAGGATGAGAAGTTGTCTAACCGACTCTGCCAGATTCAACTTCTTGTTTCCCCAGACTTTTTTTGTTTTCCTTATTTATTTATATTGTATTTTTGGAAGGATGGAAAGTTGTCTAACCGGCTCTGCCAGATTCAACTTCTTGTTTCCCCAAGATTTTTATATTAAGATTATTTTTTTTATGATTGTCAAATACTTGATTCTTCTTTGACCAATTATAGTAATATTTTATGATTGTTAATTTGTTTATAATTATCTTGTATGAATTCTATTATCAATGTATTTTATGATGTTTGATATGAAATTATGCATTTGAAATATTGTATGAGTCTCGGGGAGAGACTCTATAATGGTATGGTATTAGTGTATATGTTGATGTTGAGGGTCCTGTTGTTGGTGGTTATCCTAAAACTCTAATAATTGTCCAGTCTCAATTAGAGAAGGATGTGTTATATGGTGAGAGTAGTAGGATGTCCTAGTCTATGTTCATAGACGTTAATGGACTAACCTTGTGGGTGATGTGATATATTATATTTGGCCATAACTGTGTTGTAGATGTCACCACAAGTGCATGACCACCCGAGACTTCCATAAACATTATATCCAGATAATAGAGTCTAGTATGATAATTGCATCTTACAAGAATTTATCGTGAATGTATTACGTATAATAATAGTGTAATGCCTTTCTTTGAATTTTGCATGGTAGCTCACCCTTACTTGTTTGTTTGTGTCGAAAAATCTTATTTTTGCGATGATCGTATAACGTTTATGTTATACGGGAGCAGATGACGGAACAACGTCTGAACCAATACAAGTGAAGGAGGAAGCAGCATAAAAAGGAAGAGTAGTTTAAAAAAAATATATAAATAAGTTTAGAAGTGTTTTAATGATGTAAAAAAAAAATGTATTTCCAGTGTGAACTATGTTACTCCTAAATGGATTATTGTAATACTGTACGATGTTTATATTATTAATGAAATAATTTTGTGTGTGAGATTTTTAATTTTTGGGGTGATACATTGCATGTTTTTAAAAATTTAACTTTTGGGATGTTACAGTAATAATATGTCGATAAATAATATTAGACTTGTCAAATTAGCTAATATTTGAAGGGTTGCTCCAGGAGAGGTGTTGGCTTGAATGCAGCGGATGAGGTGATTGGGAATTAAGCAGCACAGAGCAGAGTGAATCAATGACTATAAGTGGTGGAGGAAGAGCTGTTTGGTGGGTGAGAGCTAGCTCAAGCGTCCTTCGGTAACAGTCAGAAGCCGCCGGTAATGACTATTTACCGACGGCTTAGCGACGGTCAAGAGACCGTCGATAAATCTCTTGTAGCTAACATTTATCGACGGGGTTTGGTCCTCGGTAATTACCGAAGGGCATGGGTTCTACCCTTCGGTAATTACCGAACGCGGGTAATTACTGAAGGGCATAAGCCTTCGGTAAGTTCGAGGCAGATCTCAAGCACAATTGTATTGCTTATGAAACCAAACAAACCTGTATAAATTGTTCACAACACAAACAGGCCTGCATAACATTTTCCAACCACATACAGACTTGCATAATGTGCATCTCAATCATGCAATCATTGATCAGAAAAACAATATAAATCATCCAATCATCCATAGAACATGTATTTATAAATAAAACATAAAGCAATCTAACATAATGTTCTAACATCCAAATCATCCAATTGATCTAACATCCAAATGATCTAAACTCCAAATGTTCTAATATCCAAATGTTTCTATAACAACTAATAACAAAATAAAACTAATAATGTACATAGTTATCATCAGAATGATCTTCATCATCCTGGTCCTCTGTAGATGGCTTCAGAGTGGTGGAAGAAGAAGGTTGGTGCTTCAGAGTACCTCCTCTCAATGTTGTGTAGTTTGCAGCAAGTTGTCCTGCACCGTACACTCGTCCCTTTTTCTTCCCACCAATGATGTCGACCAAGCACTGTGTCCTACGGATGTCATCTTCTGCATTACTCGCATCATCCGGTGTACGAGCTGACCCATGTTTAGATCTAACCTGTGAAAGTCTCGTAGAAAATTCTTCTTGTTCAAACATTAAAAGCAATGTTAGGGAATGATAGAATAACATAAATGAAAAATTACTAATAGTAATAGTGTTATTTGCTTACATGAATCTTCCGAGATCTTTCATCAACGAATTCATTAGTGCCCTTCCGAACATGAGTCTGTGCAAAGACCTCATTAACATGGACCGCCCATCTTAGAGCTTGTGCCTGTAACATAATTTAGAGTTACAAGTGTACATATGAAATAGAAAATACATAACTTATATATGAAAGAAACAGAAAAGTAATGAAAGTTTACCATACGAATGACATGCTCATGAATCATGATCGACCCACCAGTATGCAGGGTGCCACCCTTTTCAGAAGCTCTGTTCCTCTGGGCTTTGGCACACTTATTGAGAAACTCTACTGAATTCCAATGAGCCAGTAAAGAGTTCCAAATGTGCTCGCCCAACCAGTAAGGGCGCTTTCCTGCATTGCGGGCATCCCTAAACATCTTTGACAGCCGATGAGATGCTTAAATGTGGAAATTTCTTTGTATCTGTGTTTCATGTTCAGGTTTCCACTGCACCTTCATCTGTAACATTAAACAGAACAAACATTGATTAATGAACTTACTAAAATAAGAATGACAATTATTTTAATGGATTGTTCACCTGAAAACGCTGCTAGAATGACTTTTTGTCGTCATCAGGTATTGCTCCCCAAGTAGGCCATGGACTTAAAAACTGTTGCTTAATTGAACGTGTGATGGCCTGAGAAGCAACCCTGGATGGAATAAACCTGCATAATAAAAGTCATTTGAATTAATGCAATCTTTAAACCTCAAAATGGTTAAAAAAGGGATTAAAATCTTAGCCTTTACCATACGGCTCAATCCATGGTCGATCATGGAGGGGCGGGTTAACACCTTCACCATCACCAGTTGAATCTGGATCAGTAGATGGTGTGACAGTCTCAGAAGGTGGTATACAAGATGAGGAAGGTATAGAAGTAGGGTCAGGGGGAGGAGTGGGGGTAATAAGCACAGGGGGAGGAGTGAGGGTTATAATCACAAGAGGAGGAAGAGGGTGTTCTGTAGGGGTAGGAGAAGGGTGTGCTGCAGGGGTTGGAGAAGGGTGTGTTGCAGGGGTAGGAGAAGGGTGTATTGCAGGGGTAGGAGAAGAGTGTATTGCAAAGGTAGGAGTAGGGTCTACTGTAGGGGTAGGAGGCTGTATTGTAGAGGTAGGAGGAGGCCCCACAGATGATGTACTGGGGGCAGCAGTGGTAGGTAGTTTAGCAGGCACCCTAAGTACATACTTTGGTGCCTACCGTTGCCTCGTTTTAGGCCTTGCTACACCCTTTCCTTTATCAGGACGTTCTGAACCTTGTCCTGTCATTACTGCATTGAAATGGTTACAAATAAAGCGAAACAATAGAAATGAATATGGAAGGATCAATACAAATTAAAGTGAATGTAAAATAATTGCATACAACTTTTAAGATGGTATTTTAAATAACTCTATTGAAATAATAGTTCAATTTGCTACAATAGATGTCCAACATTGAATCGTCGTCATCATGATCTTCATCTTCATCTTCTTCTTCTTCATCATCCTCTTCTTCTTCATCATCGTCATTATCTTCTTCTTCTTCTTCATCATCATCATCATCATCATCATCATCATCATCTTCTTCTTCTTCTTCTTCTTCTTCTTCTTCTTCTTCTTCTTCTTCTTCTTCTTCTTCTTCTTCTTCTTCTTCTTCTTCACCTTGTATTGCTGCTTCTAATTCATCTTCATCACCATCAGGGTCGACCAATGCGGTTATACGTTCAACTTCAATAATTTCTTGTGGTTGTGACATTTGGTCAAGTTGGTAGGCAACATCTTCCTCAATCTCATTTGAGTCAATGCGACCTCTAGGCTTGGTTTGTATTGCTACAGCCCAACCACACTTGTCAATATTGCGGAATGGTGGATATGACCCATAATAAACCTGTCTGACATTAGTTGGTAGAATAAAAGGATCAAATGGTCCATATCTTAATCTCTGGTTGAGTTTGACAATATTAAACCGTGAATCCACTCTAGTACCAGCACTAGAAGGATCAAACCATTCACAATAAAAAAGTACTACTCTGTTTCGAGAAGTAGTACTGTTGTACTCTAGCTCATATATTTTATAAATGATGTCGTAGAAATCATCATAACAACCCTCTGTTAGGCCGTTGACGTGCACACCACAATTTGTTGTTTTCTTTCCTTTAGACCATTCATGTGTATGGAATTTGTAACCATTGGTGAAGTAAGTATGCCATTCTTTGACACATCTCATTGGCCAATTGGAGAGATGTCTAAACTCTTGAACCGTGGGAGTTAATGCCTGATTAAAAACCTACAAAGATACTAAAATAATTTTAAAAGCAAGAGTCAAATTAACCTTGCTCTAAACATAGGAAAAAGTACGGACCTGACTTCTGAACCAATGGGGAAACTCTGAGTGTATTCTAGCATAAGCATTTCCTTCTGCGACTTGCTCAGCCACAAGAAATGAGTTGGTACAAATGAAATGAATTAGTGTATAACAATTATACCATTGCAAAGATAAGAGTTGGATGATGACATACTCAAGGTACGACTTAACTTCATTGCAATTAATTAAGACATGGACATGAGCAGAGTTGAATTCAGCATCAGTTAACCAATGAGTGAATTCTTTCCCTACGTGATAGCCTGATTGTCGGAAAACTGATAATGCACCTTGACGTGGTTCAACTTGCCATTGCATTTCATTTCTGACATGAGTGGGGGACAACATGAAGTTTTTGAAATAATGTGAACAAAAATACGTTGTCTCTCTATGCAAGTAAACTGCACAAATTGGGCCTTCTACTCTACCTTTATTTTTAACTGAACGTTTGGATTCTCCCATAAACCTTTCAAATGGATACATCCACCTGTATTGCACAGGTCCCCCAAGCCAAGCTTCATATGCAAGATGAATTGGAATATGCTCCATTGAATCAAAGAATACATGAGGGAATATTCTTTCTAATTTGCAAAGAATAATTGGGATAATTTCTTCCATCTTTCTAAGCGAATTTTCCTTTAGTGTCGTGCAGCACAAATCTTTAAAGAAGTTACTGATTTCTATTAGTGGATTTAACACGTGCATTGGCAAACAACTGAACGCAAGAGGGATGAAAGTCTCCATGAATACATGACAATCATGACTCTTCAACCCTTGAATAGTACCTTTCTGAACATTGGCACATCTGGACAAGTTAGAAGCATATCCATCTGGCATTCTAAGCTCCTTCATCCATCCACACACTATTCTTGTCTCGTCTTTTGACATGGTGTAATTTGCTTTTGGTTTAAATAATCGGCCGTTACCTTGCACATTCAACTCTAAGTCTTTTCGTCCACAATACAAAGGTAAATATTTTCTTTCTTTGTCATTATCTTTTGTCTTACCAATAACATTCATAACTGTGTTGAAGACATTGTCAAAGAAATTTTTTTCTGTGTGCATGACATCAAGGTTGTGTCTTAGCAAGTTGCCTTTCCAATAGGGAAGATCCCAAAATATTCTTCTTTTAGTCCAATTATGCCATTCTCCAAACCCTTCTATCCTATTCTGACCAGATTCAGTGACTTTTGGATAGTCTTTCACTCTTCTCCAGTCAACTTCGGCGGGGGCATATTCGTTTCAACTTGCCCTTTGCGAAATGCCTTTTTGTTTCTTCTAAAGGGGTGATCAATGGGCAAGAACCATCGATGGCATCCAAACCAACTACTTTTCCAACCATAACTCAATTGCAATGACTTTGTATGTTCCGTGCAATGTGGACAAGCTAATCGACCATGCGTGCTCCAACCAGATAACATGCCATACGCTGGGAAGTCATTAATAGTCCACATCAAGGTTGCCCTCATAAGGAAATTTTGCTTCCTTGAAACATCATACGTCCAAACACCATTCCATAGCTTCTTAAAATCATCAATCAAAGGCTCGAAATAAACATCAATCGATGATTTGGGATTAGATGGACCTGGTATTATACACGATAAAAACATGTAAGGCTTTCTCATACACATCTTAGGTGGTAGATTGTATGGGGTAACTATCACGGGCCAGCATGAATATGGTGATGCAGACGCCTGAATGTACGGGGTAAACCCATCAGAGCATAGACCAAGTCTGACGTTACGCAGTTCACTAGCAAAGGATGGATGTTTACGATTGAAGTGCTTCCAAGCTTCACCATCAGAAGGATGACGCAAAAATCCTTCAGTTTTGTTACCATCATGCCATGACATGTTCACATTAGTTAAAATAAGTCTACATTGGAGCCTAGTTGCAAATTTTCACCCTTTAAGCACACTTTTTAGGTTCTAAATACTCAAACTTTGAGTACGAGGTAATTCTTTGCTTTTGAAAGTTTCCTAGCTTCATTCCACTAGTTTAGAGATGGTAGGATGTTCACATTACTTAAAATAAGTGTACATTAGGTCTGGTTGCAAATTCTCACCTTTTAAGCACACTTTTAGAGGTTCCAACTACTCAAAATTTGAGTTGTACCTAATTCTTTACTCTTGAATAGTTTCCTAGTTTCATTTCACTACTTTAGACATGTTAGGATGTTCACATTACTTAAATTTAGTCTACATTAGGTCTATTTGCAATTTTTCACCCTTTGAACACACTTTTTAAGTTCTAAATACTCAAACTTTTAGTTTTAGGTTATTCTTTGCTTTTCACTACTTTCCTACCTTGATTTCACTAAGTTACACTTGTTAGGATGTTTACATACCTTAGAATGAGTCTACATTAGGTGAAATGACAATTTCTCACCTTAGAAGCACACTTTTTAGGTACTAAATACTCAAACTTCTAGTGCTAATTTTGGTTTAAAAATGCTGCATAATTGGCTATAGCAGGTGTGATTTGAAGCATCTGGTTGTTTCTGTGCATTGTGAATGTTTGAACAAGTTTATTTTACCATTTCAAACCTGTGTGCACTCTTCATTTGGTCAAATTTGAGCCTACATGCCAAATCAATTCCTAAACCATCAATTTTGCTTAAATTTGGAAGTGAATTAGTGATTTTCGAGTGTAGTGTGATTCCTTGTTGTTTCAATGTTTAAACACCTTTAAATTGATGATATAAAGTTGCTTGAATCATCACTTGAGCTTTAGAAACACTGCCTCTCATTTTTGGGTTTTAAAGCACACTTTTAAAGCCATTTTTCTGGTGCAGTTTTTATTTTTAGTGTTGTTTGATTTTGTACACTTTGTATTTTCGAATTGTGCCCTCATTTCTATCTTTCTTTTATGTTTTAAAACTTGTGTAGATATTTGTTTTACTATTTTGGTTACTACAGGGAATCTGCATGTATTTCCTGAAATGCATCCAATAGCATGTCATACTTGACTTCGATCGGCTCACTCTCGAAATTATCATCACTGTCATAATCAGATTGTGCTGAACTTGTCATAAAACAAAAATTTGACTCCTCTTCAACGTTGCAGTCATCATCACTTGAAGATTCACCATCACTATTTTCCCAGGTTATTTATGCTTTTCTTTGCTTGCTCTTCTTGTCCTGAGGGTACTTGATGGTTGCTTTCTGCCTACTCTTCAAGTCTGGACAGTCAGGCTTTATGTGGCCTTCCTTTCCACACTCATAGCATTGCACCGTGTTGATTCTTGAATTCTTTCATCCACCTGAAGGACCTGCATTATTAGTAGCACAATTTCTATTTTTCATCAACTTATTAAATTTTCTTACCACCGTGTTCATGATTTCTTTTTCTGATACTTCTGCATCTGATTTAGCTTCACATTTAGTTTTCTTTGAGGCTCTTCTACTCGTGGCTTTGAGGGTAATCAATTTCTTTTCCTCAATTTCTTCTTCCTCTCTCAACCTTCCGAGTTCTTACTCATGGTCCCTAAGCTTTCCAAAAAGAGTTGTCATATTCATGTTAGTTAAATCTCTAGATTCTGATATGGTTGTTACCTTTGGCTGCCAATTTCTATTGAGACTCTTCAGGATTTTTATGTTGATTTCTTCTTTATCAAACACTTTGTCGAGAGCCATCAGGTGATTTACTATATGTGTAAATCATTTCTGCACCTTACAAAGGTGCCAATTGTTAAAAAAGAAGTGCTTAATTTCTCACACCAAGAGGGGGGTTGAATTGGTGAAGCATAAAAATATAAGCTTTCACAATCTTTGTTACAAAATAGGATGTCTTTACGCTTATCTTGAATCGCAAGTTAATCGACTATAATGAAAAAAGTGTAGGGATCAAATAATTCATATGCTGGTTTTTATACTGGTTCGACCAAGCCTACATCCAGTGTCCTTCCAACCACAGGAAGAAAATGCATTATACAGATCAAGGTTTTTACACCAAGGTTTTTACAGCGACCTCACGTCAAAAATTTAAAACACCTCTCTAACCCTCTAATCTAATATAGGCTGCAAACAATACAGACACGCAACAAGAACACCCTCTTCTGTTGTCAAACCCTTTGAGGAACCATCAAAGTCAAGAACACAGTTCTTCTTCCTGCAAACACAGTAGGGAATCCAAGTCAATCTTCACAAATTGCAAATTCCCGATCGCGCAGAGTACACCTCTTCGTGCAGATTGATCAGCGTTCAATACCTAGTAAATCTTGCTTCTCAAGAAACCTCTAAGCCTTGCTCACCACAGTCAATCTCTGGTTCTTGGAGCTTTTCTTTTCCTCTATAAGACACACAACGTTTTCTGAAAGATATGAAAATATTAATTATTCAAAAGTTCTTAAAGAATTCAAATCAGTGTCAATGTATAGTATTACACACATCAGACGCATTTTAGTCGATTTAGCTATTAATATAGTCGAATAAACTTTGCAGTTATAACAGACTAACAACAATCACAACATTTAATTGAATGCACATTTAATATAATCGACTCATAATAAATGTTGGGTCAACATATTTAAAAATATGATCGTTATGTCAGTTGTGACAAGCATTTAACGGTTTTCAAAAACTTAACAAACTTAATCGAATACAAGAAGCATACAGTCGATTAAGTAAAAACACTTAGAACAATTTTTGAAAAAATTTCTCGTCAAAATATCTCACATCACATTTGAAAAGAGTTTGTGGAAACCCACGAGTTTTAATTGATTCATCCTATAATGTAATCGACTTAAAATTGTTGTTTTGCCAACCATTAAAGTTCAACCAAAGTGCTTGTGATTTTTCATTTCCGAACACTTATGTTATGCATACACATATAAAATCACATATTAAACACAGTGGTATGATTTAAACAACACAATAATGTTCACACATATGCTTGTACATATATAACGCAGTAAACAAAAACGTATAACATGTGTAACACAGTATACACATGTGTTATTATTAATTATGTGTTGTCATCATCAAAAACACAGTCATCATTGAGATTGTGTGGGTTTAGCTAAACCTGTTCTCCCTTATCAATAATCTCAACAATTGAGTTGAAGCCAGATGCGCCACACACCAGGTTTGTTGATGTAAACAATGAAAATAAATATTTAGTGGTGGTATTTGTTGACTTGGCTACGAAACATAAATAAAGGTTGTTGAAGCAGAAAAACAGGTAAAGTTTAAATTGATTTGATTTCATTATTGATAAAAATTGAATGATGCACGCATGTTTATTTTCTATTTTTAGCATAAATAAAAAAATTTTAAAAATTGTGATTTCTTTTTGAGAAAATTTTGAAAGTATTAACTTTCTACTTGGTGAAACTTTAACACAATATGTATCATAAGAAATTCACCAAAAAATATTTTCTTGTTTTCAATAAAACATATTGACATTGAATTTTAGGATTTTATTTAGTAACTGGAACTATCATAATCTTGATATAGTAGTCATGATTTATGTTGATATGAATATTGATCCAGAACATAGTTTTGAAATTATGAAGTTTTTCCTAAGAATGCAAATGGATAAGTGTGGGCGTGTGATGAGTGCATATTTATACCCTCATTTGCCCATAATATAAAATTCTTAATTGATTTTTGTACTTTAATAGAATATTTTAATTAGGAGTTTTATAATTCGGTTTATTTAGCACGAGATACAAAAACACGTTAAAAATAGCTTTTTAGTTGCATAAATATTTTTTTTGGATATTTTGAGGTGTGTTAGTGTAGTTGCAGTTAAGTTGAACTCATTGAGGTGTGGAAATAAATTGGATAAAGTGTCATGTCACCTTAAATATAAATCCAAGAATAAAAAATAATCAAGACCACAATAAGTCAATCCGAGCATAACATGAAAATGTGAAGAAATTTGGCTAAGCCAAGAGGAGGGAACAAGCAACAAAAATTGGATCTTGCGGTTTTCTCTATTTTTTCCTACCAAAAGGGCTTTGATAATTGATAAATGTTTATGATTAAAGATAATTTGGGAAAAATATACCTTAAGATATTTTATTTTATGTTGTTAAATAATTACCTTATTTAACTATATAAATAAATATCAAAAGATAATATTTGTCAAATCTTTTTTAATGGCAAGTATCTTCTAAAATATTTTTAGATCTCCACAACAATCAAATACATCTTGAAGATATTGGATTATTTATAAGATAATTGGAGAAGATTACATTATCATAAAGAAGATTACAACAACAGAAAAACCTAAAACAAATCCTAATCCAATTTCTATATAAAGAGACTTAGGGAAACACATTAGGGGAGCTAAGGAACCCTTTGGGGGACTCAAATTTCGTCCTTTTCTCACATGTTCTCCACCATCTCTTCTTCTATTTTCATGTTATTTCTACATTCCATGGAGTGTTAACCCTTTGTGGTTAATTCTATTGTAATTTCTTAATTGGATATTGAGGTTAGATGAATAAATTTGTTTGTTGTTTTTAATTCTTGTTATGATTTATTTTAATTCTTCTTAATCAAGTAAAAGTAATGATTTTTATAATTTACGTCTTAGGCTTACGTCTTTCTAAGCATGTTATTCCATATAATTTACCCATCAAGATTCGTTCAAGAAATTGTGCTAAAGCGATGTACACTAGAAGAGTGTGACTTAAAGATCAGGTTCTTCATAGACAATCTGTGTATTGTGTTCCTGTGCGGGTTTGCCAAGGGTTAAGGGTTGTGAGTGCTCTTGTATTGTAAGAGATTGAGGTTGTTCATCTCTTGGGTTGCTATATTGATTTTGAGTGGTGAGACGAGTACATTGAGAGGGTTGTCTCTGTATTTATGTATACTCAATCAAATATAATGGAATCCCTTCAACTCAGGTTGTTGAAGGAGGACTGGATGTAGGTTTGTTATAGCCGAACCAATATAGATTGCTTGTGTTGATCTTTCTCTCTTTTTGATTCATTATCTTTTGTTTATTGATTTTAAGAAAGCAAAGAATTTATAAGGATTTCGAAAAGAACAAATAAAACGGTTAATCCAATTCACCCCTCATGGCTTCAGATATAAAGGCCTTTCTTTTCTAACAATAGTGTTAAATCTACATAACATATCAATCATATGAGTCCAATGGTTTTTATTTTTAATTGATAATTTAGTTTGATTAAAGTTAGAAACTTTCATATGATTGAATGAGTTTTTGCCGGTAATTGAGAATTTACTTTTATTAAAGGTGAAAACTTTAACAAGAATTAATCAAGAATATAATTTGGTTATTTATCTCTTTACTTGATATAAGAGGTAAAATAATAGACATTGTTAGAAAAGTGATTCCTTGCATCTCAATCTGAGAGTGAGGGTGAATTGGATTTGGCTTAAAAATTTTGTTCATTTCAAAAGCGTTGCAAAATCTTTGGTATAAAAGAAAAAGGATAACGAAATATTAACTCAAGCACTTTATACTGATTCGACCAAGGCTACATCCAGTCTTCCTTCAACAACCTGAGTTGAAGGGATTCCACTATAATGATAGAGTTACAAGAATACAGAGATGTCCCCTCGCAATGTACTTCTCACCCCACTCAAAATCACTATAGTAACAAGATGTGAATACCCTCATAATCTTACCAAAACATAGAACACTCATAGCTCTCTAAACACCTTGAGAATAATCTCAACTCTCAATAAGAACAATCACAATTCTCTACCCCTGGCGCAACAGTACAAGAACACAATACTTAGATTGCAAACTTTTAACACTTTGATCATTTTAGAACTTTCATATCTAATATCAAAGAGTTTCAAAGAGATTTTTCATGTGCACATAATTGCTCCAAGAATCAAGATTCAAAGAAAGTCATATTCTTGAAGGATTCTTGAAGAACAAGTTGAAACACCACTGGTTGATCAAATTCTGCACTACTCAGGTGTTTTCTATTCTGATCAGACTTCATTTTTACAATTAAGATGATTGTTGTTTCTCTATGCAGTGTTCAGGAAGAAGAACGTGAGGTTCTTAATACTTTGAGAAGAGTCTCAAAGGATTGTTGCAGTTAAGAGGGTTTTTCTTCTACAGGTTGTATTTGGTATATTAGATTGGTTTAGTTAGAGAGGTATTTTACATTTGAGAAGTGTTCTCTGTAAATCCTTGTTGTCAAAACTAAAATCTTTATAGTGGAAAGTCTTTATAGTTAGAGATGTAGGCATTGAGACCGAACTAGGATAAAAAGATTGTGTTTGTATTCTTTCTCTATCTCTCTATTGCTTTATTATTCGTAATTGTGTTGTGCACATTTAACGATCATCTTAATTTTCCAGAAAGATTTAAAAAGAAAGAGTTTTGGCTACAATTTGTTAGACCTTTGGAGAAGGTCCTTCTACAAACAGACCCCCTCTGTTTGCAGGAGAAAATTATCTCTTCTGGAAAATTAGAATGAAGATTTTCTTAGAGTCTGTTGATAAAGGGATTTGGGATGATGTAATCAATGGTCCTTTTGAGCCTACAAAAACCATTGATGGAAAAACTGTTTTGAAAAATTTTTCTTAATGGAATCAAGATGAGAATAAACGTGGACAATATGATACAAAAGCTAGAAATATTATTTCCTCTGCACTTACTATTGACGAGTTTTTCAAGGTGTCAACATGCAAGAGTGCGAAAGAAATGTGGGAAGTTCTTCAGGTTACTCATGAAAGGAACCAATGAGGAAAAAATGGCTAGAAATATTTCTCTAATACAGGAGTATGAAATGTTTAGAATGAAGCCTGGAGAGAAATCTATGAAGTCCAGAAAACGTTCACTCACATTGTAAATCATCTGATTGCCCTTAGAAAATCTTTTCAGAAAGAGGAGATCAACATAAAGATTCTAAAAAGCTTGAATAGGAGTTGGCAACCAAAGGTAACAACTATATCAGAATCAAGAGATCTGACTACAATGAATATGGCTATACTTTTTGGAAAACTCAAAGAACATGAATTGAAGCTGGAAAGACTGAAAAAGGAAGAGGAATTTGAACAAAAACATTCAATAGCTCTCAAAGCAATCAACAACAAAGCCTCCAAGAGAAATGAATCTGATGTTGATTCTAATGCAGATGTGCAAGAAAAAGAAGTGTTAAACATGATGGTAAAGAAATTTACTAAATTCATGAAATCTAGAAATACTGCATCTGATTTTGCAGGTAACTCTAGAGGAGGAAAGAGGAAAGGAAAAGATGCAACTTTTACATGTTATGAATGTGGAAAGGAAGGACACATCAAACCTGACTTTCTAGACTTAAAGATGAAGCAGAAAGTTGATGAGAAGCACAATCAGAACACAAGGAAGAATAAGCAAAGGAAGACCTACATAGCATGGGAAGACTCTGATTTAGGAGAATCTTCAAGTGATGAAGATAACCGAAGCCTAGAGGAGGATTCAAGAGGATTCCTTTCTATATAGAATTAAATATGTATTTGTTTTTAAATTATTATGCAATTAGTTTTAGTTCCTCTTCAAAACCTTGATCCTTTTTCTGTCAGAGCGGCTGCAGCGGATGGGTTAGCGTGGAATAACAAACCAAGAGGGTTTTTAATACTAACGTGTGCCTTTTAATTTCTACTCAATTAAACTTACTTAGCAATTAATAAAGACAAATAAAGCAAGAGTAAGGTTGAGAGAAATTTGCACAGATGATTTTATCCTGGTTCGGATCTTACCAATCCTACGTCCAGTCGCTTATCTCAAAACAAGATAAACAATTCACTAATCACAAAATAATTACAAACTACAATCACAAAGATACAATTTGTAAGAGTTTAGAAACCACCTCTCTTGATACCACAAGAGATGAAACTACACCTCCTTTGAGTCTTCACAAAGGATGAACACCTCCTCCGAATACTTCACGAAGGATGATTCTCTTCCGAACACCTCCTTAGACACACCAAGGATGAACCGGCTATTTCCTCTGTCACCGTAGCAGCACTTCACCAGCTCCACAGACAAGAGTTTCACAAGCCGAACAAGAACACACAAGTCTCAAGAATTTCTGAGTATTTGAGCACAAGGGAAGAGTTTCTGTGTCTTTGGTTGTTGTTCCCCTTGAGAGGAAATGAGAGTCTATTTATAGACTCATCCAAGGGCTCTTCCATTCTTCGAAAATGAGCCATCTGACTGTTTTAATCGATTAAACCAAGTATTAATCGATTAAACTGAGTACAACGGCTAGTTTTTCAAATCTGAAACCTCCAACGGCTATGTTTAATCGATTATTTTCAGGAATAATCGATTACATAATCGATTAAACCAAGCCTTAATCGATTATTACAGTGTAATGGCTAGTCTTCAACTCTGAAACCCCCAACGAACTGTTTTAATCGATTATTTTCAGGAATAATCGATTACATAATCGATTATTTCATGCTTTAATCGATTATTACAGAGGCAATTTGGTTTTTCAGTGTTTGCTACAGTGTTTTGCTACAGTAATTTTACAAAACACTTTCTTTTTCTAATCTAAGTCCTATACATATTTCTAAGAGTATTACAAAAGCTTTCCATAGCAATACAAGTCTTCATAACATCTTGAATCTTGATTTCTTCTTGGCTTGATTTGGACATCATCAAAACTTCATCTTCATTATTTTGCTAACATTTTCATCCATCTCCTTTTAAAAGGTTTGGAATTTAGTCTTCCATAATCAACGTCGTTACTTTTTTTTTCTAACAAGGCGAATGGTGTGTAACGTCTACAAAGCACATGTACGAGTAAGTAATGCACATCGGTATCGTGAACCTCGACAGCATGGAGACTAGTGTAGTAAAGAGAAACGACAACGTTTATTTTCGCTTATATGTAGCAGTTCCCGAACTGAGGCATATACAACGGTAGCAGAGGGATTTGGCAAGGATATATGCCTCAATTGCCTGGGGAACTGACACAATAGCCCCCTCACCAGAAAGGTGTCAAACGCTACGTCTAACTTAAGTGCTTTTTGTATGGTTACATGCCTTGATTCACCCTGCCAACCGAGGCAGTATCTCTGTTACCAAAAGGGTGTCAAGTGAAAGGTCTTAGTTAGGTATTATCTACAGGGTTATATGCCTCGATTCTTCCTACCAACCGAGGCAGTACTCTCTTTAGGCATCAGTTTTAGTTGAACTAAGGCATATAATATGGTTAAAATTATGAAATTGCTACTGCATTTCGATACGCTTCAATTTTTCTAAAACTGAAGCGTAATGTGTGAGTTAAAAAGCCCCTTTTTTACTAGCGGGAGTTAAATAGCGTGGACCTCGGCTGCGTCAAGCTCGACAACGTGGACCTCGATAGTGTGGACCTCAGTAACGTGGACCTTAGCATCATAGACCTCAGTAGTTAAGTTATACCCGACAGCTTGACATCACAACTTAGCAGCTCGGCTGCCTAACACCACAGCCCGAGAATCCTTTCTCGTTTTCTATTTTTTTTGTTTCCCCTTTGTGTTCTATTTATAGTTCACTCTCAATCAGATACAGTACAAATCTCTTGTTTCAGTTCCTTTCATATCTCAATTTTCCAGTTTTCTCTTTTCCTTATATTCCTTTTTTTCCTTTTTCTTCTTTCCTTTTTCCAAGGCAATTTAGTATCTCATGAACTACAATAATGATTTTGAAATTAAATTACCTACATGCCGAAACTCTATATCTTAATTTCACCCTCTAAAGAATGAACTTACGTATGTTCTCGAACACCAAGTCCATAAATTAAAGTTTTTCCACTTTGTTAATCTTCGAATGCTAGATCACGATTCTATTGAACATGAACTCCACAAATTACATCTATGCTCTTCGCTCTTCTTGCCTTCATTCATTCTAATTTCACTTTAATTTGAAACGTGTATTGAGGAAATGACCAAGTAAAAAAAAACTAATAACATGACTATCTAGAACTTTCTAAAAGAAGAGGAATAAATGTAGATAAAATGTTCAAAGAGAAATTAAAACCAAAATTGTTTGATAATTTAGAAACTAAAAATATATTTAACTCTTTTATATATTATTCATTTTTATCTCCCGCCAGTGTAAAACTTTTACTTTACATTTAAACTCGTAGTAGAAGTTACATATATTTTTCAGTTTTTTGTGTTATAATATTAATTTTTTGAATTAATTTTTTTTGTCTGATATATTTTTAGAAATGACGTGGAATGTTATTTAATTTTCAAATAAAATTATTTTATCATTCATTAATTATAAAACTATTTATAAATATATTTATGATTAACTATATAAATTTTCGATATTTCTAAAAGTCATGAATAAGAATGACAAATAAATATTTAATTATGAATATTTTTAACCTGTCCCGATTTTGATGAAAAATGTCTATATTGATCAAGTATATCTATGAATGTGAGTAACAACTTGACAATTTATTATTTTTATATATATAATTTTTTATTCTTTGTTTTTTAATTGTTCAACTTGTTGAATGTTAGTCAAGGTTACACATATCTAAGGTGTTTTATTCTTGTAACACCTTCAATTATAATTTTTTTTCTTTGTTTAATTTCATTCAAATAATATATTATTTTTCATGAAAACTGTAATATCATTGAATTAGATCATGTAGACATACATTTGATCATTTGTCTTATTTTTTAAAATATTTTTATTGTTGTTTTTTTTCATGTGAAAAAGTTTGATTATCCAATTTCGAGTTGCTCGAATTTTTAATTTATTAAGTAAATTGAAAAAATTATTTTGCTTTCCTTTATGATATTTTAATTTTTTTATTTGAAGAATTTTTTTTCACTATATAAATTTTATTCTCTTTGGCAACGGTTTAATTCGTTCAATATACTTCAAGTTCACTCAAAGTTTGAAGATATTTTCCGTCTCAACATTCGAAAAAAATATATATCGTTGTCCTGAAATTTTAGTTATTTGAAATTTTTTTATCTTTTTTTTTAACTTTATTTAATACGTTGTTTAAATAGTCATTGAAAGTTTCTTGATATTTGTCACTGACAAAAAATATATATAGTGTTTTTTTTTAAATTCATTGGATAATATTACATTTCTTCTCATTTTTATCATTTTAAAATTATTTCATTTATATTTAAGAGACAAATAGATATGTACATACGAATATACTCATTACGCAACATATATGAGAATGAAATATATATCTCATAATTAAGAAAAACGAAAACAAAAATGAATAATAATTTTTTTAATTTGGAAAAAAAATTATAATCAAACTCTTACCTATCTATTATTTCCATCCTTAATCATGATTTCCTAAGATGACAGTTCTCGTAATGAATTATCGTGGGAACTTTTATTATTTAAGCAAACATCTGTAAATTTAGAGAAGGGTTTGAAATAATGTCGACTTCAGCCTTCAAACTTAGAAATGTAATTTATAATTAAAATGTTAAACAATAAATTAAGAAAATAAATGTAGTTTTCCTTTCTAATATAAATATTATTGATGATTTTATCGTACGTACTGTGAAAAAAAAGAGACTTTAATATTGATATTATCAATATTATAAAAGATTTAACAAGGAAAACTTCACCTAAAGATACACTTTTGTTTGAGCCTATTTTTTTAAATAACTTTTTCAATAAAATAAGGAAAATTTTTAATTTTTTTAATGTGTTTGTCTATTGCTTTTATTTTAAATAATTTCTTAAGAAATAAGTGATTTTTTTTTTAAAAAATGGATATTTCATAAATACTTATTTTAAGTGTACACAAATTTGTCCAAAGCATTTTCTTATTTCATTAATTGAAAGATTTGGAAAGTATGTATGCAAATGATATACTACAATATCCTTTAATAAATTTAACTTTATAATAATCATGTGGCAACTCAAATTTATTAATTAATATAGCAGCACATTATAAGTATTTGACATTTTTAATAGTAATATATGAAAAATTAAACTCAAATTTTAAATTTTGTTTGTGTTCATGAATGGTATTTCTCTACTCCATGTCACAAAATACTTTGTATAGATGATAATCATAAATGGACATGTTAAAGCGTAAACTTTCTTATGAGACAGAAACACTTTCATCCCTCAAAAACCTCAATCTTTATCTTACTGAAAATGTTGTATTCAATCTTATTTCCATTCATTTTTCAAGTGTGATATTTGAAAATAAAGAAAACACTCGTAATGGTAACACTTACATATCCCTCTGTATATTCTTTGTTTATAGTAGTTTTCATGTGATGCATTCTTTATAGAAGTTTTTATGATAAAACATGTAAGAGCAATTGTTTCAATTATTTTCCGTTTTGATTTATGCACTAAAATAAACTAAAAAAAACAAATATTAATGTTAATTATTATACATCATTAGCCTATAACGAAGTCAGACTTTTCTCCAACGAAAACACTTGTTAAAAGATACTATGAAAACTGTTATATACAAAAGATGAGTCCTTAATTGAGTTTGCTTTCACTGGTAATATGTAGCAGCTTGCCTAAAAGTTAAACAATTAGTTCACATTGTGAGCCTACACTAACATTTCGATGAATCATATGTGCACATCCATATTGGTATTTATTTTCGATAAAATAATATTTCTTTTATAGTAAAAACAAATATATTAAATAGAAACAAAATGGATACACACCTACCACATGAAAATATTGCTTTACACTAAAGAAACATAAAAAAGTAGTAAACAAGTTTTATACTTTCTCAAGTAGTATAGCCAAAAACGTATATGCATAAATCATTGATCTAGCTTGGGATACTCAAAAAAACTGGACTTTTGTTTTCCTTTTTCCTTTTTCTTGGGTGTTTACTTCTGTGCAAATTTTCTGTTTTGGCATTTTATGACAGTTAAGGCAATGCTGGAATAGCTCATAAAAAGAAGACAGTATTGGAAGTAAAATCATGATTTATCTAGCTAGTTCATGTATTTGACAGTACATACAGAAAGAGACAAAAATCAAACATAACTAAGTCAGATAAAATGTAAGAATTTGGTTATAAAAAACATAGTTTCTGACAAGTACCTCAAGATCTCACTGAGAATTTGTCTCATTCATATAGTCAGATCTAGAGTACTGGCCCTTTTTCCGTGTTCCTCATATCGATCTTTTGCTTCCTTTAACCTGCTGCTGAGATTGGAAGAGGAGGATTGAGAGCACAACGACAGAGACAGGTTGCTATGAACTTCATGGTCCTCCAATTTTGTTCCTTCGGAATCCATCTTTGTGTTTAGTTTCAGTGACAGATCCAAATCAAGTGATGAATCTTCAGCCTTCCTTTTCAGTGTCTTCAATTCTGTTGTTGGATTTACAGGCATGAGGTTTTGTGCTGTCTGTTGAATAATATTTGATGGACTGTGTTTAAATCTTGTGCATAGATTTTCATAAGCACCAAATGAGAAAAGCTCATTTTTTGGTTCACGGGTTTTGCTTGTTGATTGTTCACCAGAAATGGATGAACCTGCCCGAGACATTCCATTAAACCAATCGAAAGGTCTGTGCACAAGTTTTTCGTAGCTACCAAAAGAAGCATCCCCGAATCCGTAACTAAAAAAGAACAAGAAAGAAGATTTGAATGAATCAAAACATGTTCGGTTTAGTTTATTTTAATGATGTTTTATTCGTTTCTGAGAAAATTGAAGAAAACCTTGGATAGATATTGTTTGTGTAGCTGTAGGACGAACTTTGACTGGGATTGTATCCTTGAAGCATGGAAAGTTGGCTAAGGTTATAAATATTTTTGTCTCCAATTTCAACAAGACTGGTATGATCGGAAAATACTGTCATATATATGCAACCAAGTTGTATTCATTAGGGATACGTATAATCAGAAACCCTAATCAGAACTAATTAACATTGAAATGGTTATAAAGAAGAACACCATGTACCTTGATTTCGGTCATCCACCTTTTTGCTCCGAAACATCTAGCAAAAACAAATTGAAAGGAAAGAAATAAACCAAGCTAGAACAGTTTTAATAATTTATTTGCCAGAATCATCTAATAATTACCTGCAAATGACTCTTGACATGGGCAATACTCAAACCTTTCATGTTCATCAGTTGAAGAACCAGTTTAGGAGTTGCTCCTGCACACCAAAAAATGCAAAAATCAGTATCAGATGAAGCAGTGAAAAGTTGTTTTTCTTTTTACTGCATATAACTTAACTGGAATTGAAGACAAACACGGAAAACTGAAAGAAAAATAATGAAGGAACTGACTCTCTTGTCCTCCAAGTCGTTGAACAGCATGAACAAAGCGAAGATGAAGATCAGGTGTCCATCGAAGCCTTGGTAACTTGGATCTAACATAAGGTCTAATCTTTTTCTCACTCTCTTCCACTGTGCTGTTGCTTGAGCTTCCTCCATTGTTGTTTTGCTTCCTTTGATCTTCATTCGCATGGCTTTCACACTCTTCCTCATCAATGTTAGAAGGGCTTGTCTTTGAACATTGGGAGACTCGGCTTTCTCCCATCTTCTTATACACCTTGATTTTCCAACTTTATATGATACTATTTCCTTCAAGATCATAACACAAAAGAAACATACACTGTTCTCTGGATAACAGGTCAATTGGAGAAATCACAACAACAAAGGAATAATAATTGGAGGTGAGAAATTTTTTTCATATGCATTTCTTTTCCTGTTTCTCTTCTTCCCCATACAAAAACTGTTAAAATATTGATCCTAGAAACATGAACTCAGCTAGCTACAAACATATATATATATATAGTTGCATAATCGATGATGACAATTCGTACACCTCTGGATATGTGATGATAAGGTTAAAAACCCTGCAGTGATCTTCAATGGAATTTAGAGCTCCTTGTTGAGCTAGGTTTCTCTCTCTTCCCTTCTCTTTCTTTAGTCAATGCCTGTGTGAGAAGAGTAAACCATAATATAGTTTCATATCTTACCATGTTGATGTATATGTGTTTTTAAATATGCATGGACATCAATGAAAGGAATATCTTTACATTTCAATGTGAATACAATCATTTTTTGTTCCCACTTGAATAAAGATATAAGTATTTTTTTCCTGTGACAATTAATAAAGTATAATTGCAATAAAAATTAACTGGTGGTATTTTTGGATTATGTGTAGCAGTGGACCATCTCTGACATACATAAATATTTTGTTTTCAGGAAATTAGAAACATGGGTTTGATTCTTGGGTTCATGTTTTCTTATAACTCTGCCAAGCCCATTTTATATTATTTGGTTTATTTTCATGCCAATTATATTAAAAACAGTGGTGCACTGATTACACTTCATTAGTAGGGGTCACTGAATTTACTTAATTATAAAATTGTGTTAAAAATATCTACCTTATATTTTCTTCTAAATTAAACTCAGTTTTCCTTTTGCCTATTTAGATACTTTTGTTTATTTAAACAGTGTGATTATCATTTGTTTGTTTGCTTGTAGGTTTATAATTAGCTTAATAGTCTCCACAATAACTGGCAATAAAATTAGACTACCATAAAAAAATTGTTAAAATCAATTTTTGCCTCTATAGTTTTAATTATGAATGTATAGTTTTTTATTTCTATTAAATCTTAATTATATATTTGTTTTTTAAAATTAACAATTTTAATCTATTACTAATATATTATCAAATTGATAATAAAAAACTGTTATATGTTTGAGAAGGCTAGCTACTTGTTTATGTAATATATTAATAGTTAAGTTTAGCAATAAGTTTTAATATATTGCTATCACAGATATATTAACATCTTTATTAGCAAGTAAAGTATGTATTAATAATCAACTAAAATTTCCTTTTGCTAAATTGAAAATTCACACATGAAACTAAAACTATATAGGACCATATGGGCAAAAACTAAAAGGTGGATTTAAGCCATAAAAATAGTAGTAGTATACCTGTGTTCAAATATAACAATGATAATTTTTAAAAGTCCCCTTAATATATAGTCACAGTTTTAAATTCATATTTCCAATGATTACTAAATAATTCCCTCATTTTTTAAAGTATCATACTTTTATACTTTTATATTTAGCTTTTATTGTAGCGTAGACATTAAAAGGATATAATAGGAAACTTCATAATTATTTATGCAATAACAAAATTATCTAATTTATTTATTTGTGTGTGTGTATATATATATATATATATATATAAATATATATATATATATATATATATTTTGAAAACAATGGAAATATTAATTGAATGATCTGCATTTCTTTTCGACAATCGTGAAAGTTTTGTTGTTTGGTTCCTTAGAAGTGAGTCAAATATTACTCATAATTCATCTACTATTAGAATAAAAAATTCCCATGGGTGACACATACTCTCAATTAAAAGATAACATTCTTGAATAACTACAAACACTAAATCTCTTATATATATATATATATATATATATATATATATATATATATATATATATATATATATATATATATATATAAACATGATGGTAAACATTAGCTACAAATTTAATTCATCACTTAATATAAAAAGATATATTTTACCTGTTTTTCCACATCTCCCTCAAGTGTTTCTATGAATTCTCTTAATAATTCATAAAAATTAAAAGCTAAAAATATTTAATGTTATATTTATTTGGTGAAAAATGTGAAACTTCACCGTGTATATTTATGAACTGGTGCAAACATGAATGAATAGCTGGCAATTCAAAGTGAGAAACCAAGGAATTAATAGTTCATTTAGTGAAGAAGCAAAGACGGTGGTTTTTTGTTGATGCACGTGTATGTCTGTGTGTGTGATCGATGATACATGGGTTGGTGATTTTATCGAAAGTTGATGCTTCAGTGTCACTGTGACGCTGTGCTGGCTATGAACACCCTAGTTCACCAAAACGAAAACATCTAATGATCCTCATCACGTGCCTGTCAAAAAAACATAACACATAATAATAATAATAATAATAATAATAATAATAATATTAATAGTATTTATTATCAATTGTTTTCCTATATACTCGGGAATCACGGGGTTTGTTCCTCTTCACTGCTTATTTCTTTTATTAATTTAATAGTTTAAATTTATTCTGTGATAGTAGTTATACATAAAAACTATTTAATTAAAATTATTTTTTGAAACTCCGTTTTTTGTATGATAGAATTTCCTATTTGTTTTGCTTCTCTGCAAATGAGTTGTAAGCAGGAGCCAGGTCTCAAGAGATATGATTGTTTATTGTTTGCCATCACTACGATTGGTACATTGGAACTTACGGGTAAGCATGTATATGAAGCATGCATATGAAGTTGTTTGTATTGGTATTATTTATATGTAGAAGACCATAGTATACAGCTTTTGTAAATTTATACGAGACTTGTATATAATTACATATATTATGATATTATTTTTACTTGTGATATGGTAAGTAGTCCACATCATTTCAGATTAAAAGAAATGAATATTTTCTTTTAGAAAAACTCTCAAATGTTAGAAACTTTGAATGTGAGGATCAATGTACAATTGGGATCGAGATGAAGGTTAAAGAATTCATATACATGTTAGGAAAATGAGTTCATCTAATAAGCCATGCTGTATACTACTACGAAACTTATTTAAGTAAAAGTTTATTCAAATAATATAAATAGATGAAAATTTTAAGAAATGTTTATTATATATAATATAATTTCAATTATATAAAACTAATTTGAGTGTTGCTTCCATATATTCAATTTTTTATAGTATAGAAGTTAAAGTTAAAGATAATTAAATATATATATTTTAATTAATTTCTTAAATAAAATTATAAAGGAGTTTCAATATTTGTAGAAAGATAATATTTTGAATACAGTGATTAATTTTAATAATGTTATTTCAACTAATTTAATATCAAAACAAATGCTAATTTAGTTTTCACACGGTTGATGAAATATTTATTTATATGAAAGAAAATATCTCAATAATGAGGAAAGGAGAAGACCTTAACAAGAATAAAAAATATTTAAATCTTGAAAGCATATACTTAGTCCTTGTGATTTATTGCTAGAAAACGTTTGCAATATCACAAAATAGTAAGAGATTCTTAAAATAACCATTTTCGAATTTGTGGAATTCAAAATTTCAAACCTTATCTTTCTCTCTAAATCGTTTATTAGGTACGTATAAGTTAATTTATAAAAATAAAAAACCATATCCTATGGTTAGAGTGTATACATATGTAACACAGCAAGACTTTTGATGAGGTAGGTAAGGAGAACACTTTTTGATTCCTCACACGTGCATAAGTGTGTGACTCTCCATGCATGCACGGAACGTGATTTGGATCAACAAAAAGGTGCGGCCATGAGAAAGGAAATTTCCTTCACTTTCGACCAATCACGTGGTTCTTGTCAATGGTAGGTTCTCCATAGCATCATGTTTCACTGTGTGCAAACTTCTTAAGAATAAAACATAAAAATGACTTTGTCCATATTTTCAAAAGCTCTGTCATGCTCAACTTCTCATCATTTACATATTAAGGATGTTCACCAAATTCATGTTGATAATTGTTTCAAATTCTAGTTGAGGTTTATTCATACAAAAATGCATAGTGCCAAAAGTCAATAGCATGACCCAATAAACAAAAATATTATAATTTACTAATCGACAGACAATATTTTACTTTTAAAAAGACTAACATGACCTTAGAGGAGGACTCCTTGTGAAGAAACTCATATCCCATCTCATAAATACAACAAATGTCAACTTTATAACATTTACAAAAATACTTTATTCCAGAAGATATTATCAAATACGTAACAATCCAAAAAAATAGGTGTTTTTACTCTATCCAGTTCTTACATAATTGATATAAAAATATATCTACCCATTAAGAGAAAAATTAACATACACACTAGTACAAAAACAAAGTATAACGTCACGCGTTTAACGTCCAACCACTGAATGTTAAAAATGACCAGTGATATTTTTGTAAATAAATGCAATTATTAAACATTGTTTAGAATTGTAATTCAACGTAAAATGATATAAAACGTCGAATGTCCCACTGTTAGACGTCAAAAGGTTAGTGAATTCAATAAAAATTTGAGCGGGAGATTGAAAATTCATTCACTTTATCTTAACGCACGAGACACTCTTCTCTTCTCAAACTTTTCTCAAACAAAGTTTGACAACCATCACATGTAATCTTTCTTTCATTTGATACAAATACATTTTATGTATGATTTTCGTTTGTTTTGACCGATTATTTTCGTGCTTTTGTCCTTCATAGGCGCATTCTGCTTTCTCTGTAACTGGTGACGACACTTTATTCCAACGAACCCACTTTTTGAAGATTAGTTTTCGTTTTCGTTTTGAAAAACTTATTTGTTGAACTTGTTTGTTATTGTTTGGTTGAACTTGTTTGTTGTTGTTTAATTGAACTTGTTTGTTGTCGGTTATTGTTGTTTGTTGTAGGTTATTGTTGTTTGTTCTTGATATTGTGTTCATAGTTCTTGCTTTATAAAATACAAAAAACTGAAATTTGTTGTTTTTCTGCTTTTTCAGGTCCCTAGAATTGTAAAAAAGTATCACAATTAATTAAAAAAAAGGTGATTAACGTCGTATATTAACAAAATTCGATGTTAAGTTAACGTCGTATATTGACAAAATTCGACGTTAACTTAACGTCGATTTTTTAAATTCGACGTCAACTTAACTCTCATAATATGACGTCGTTCACGAATTCGCCGTTAAAAGCCCAAAATATTCGACGTTGTACGTGATTTTTGTACTAGTGACATAACTTACACATAATAATAGTGTTAAAATAGAATGGCTCAATTTCTCAAACCAAGAGGGGATGAATTGGTGAAGTGTAAAAAACAAAAGCTTTTAAAATCTTTTCCATAAAAAATGATGTCTTTATACTTTTCTTGAATCGCAAGGTAAAAGATTTTCAATGCAGTAGAAACTTAATCGAATAAGTACAGAAAGTAATCGATTGAATAAAAGATAGTAGGGATCAAAAAATTCAAACACTGTGTTTTTATACTGGTTTGGCCAACCTGCCTACATCTAGTGTCCTTCCAACCACGGGAAGCAAATGCACTATAATGATCAAGATTTTTACAACAAGGTTTCTACAGAAGACCTCACGTCAAAAATGTAAAACACCTCTCTAACCCTCTAATCAAAATATAGGCAATACACAACAAGACCAGCAACAAGAATCTCCTCTCATGCCGCCTAACCCCTTTGAGGCACCCTCAAAGTCAAGAACACACACGTTCTTCTTCCTGAAGTCATAACAGGGAACTCAAATCAATCTTCAAGAGATTGTAGAATCTGATCACGCAGTAACACCCAAATGTGCAGATTGATCAGTCTTTGAAACACAACAGTCTTGCTCTTCAAGAAATCACAAGTTGTTGATCACCACGGTCAATCTTGTTTCTTGGAGTTTTTCCTCTCTTTCTATAAGATCACAAGTTTCTGTAAAGGATATGAAATTGTTAGAATCACAAAAGTTCTTACAGAATTCAAATCTGCATCAATTTATAGTATAACACATATCAGACGCATTTTAATCGATGAAGCTACTAACGTAATCGAATATAAAAATCAGTTATAATAGATTTAGCAGCAGGCAAATAAATAATTGAATGTACAATTAATGTAATTGATTATCATTTAATGTTTGGTCAACATATTTAAGATATGACCATTATGTTAGTTGTTACAAGCATTTAACAGATTTTCAAAACATCAACTAACTTATTCAAATACAGAAAGCATCCATTCGATTAAGTGAAATCTTTTTGCATAGTTTTGAAAACTTTTCTCTTTGAAAAATCTCACAGGACACTTCAAAAGAGTTTGTGCAAATATACGAGTTTTAATCGATTCACCCCATAATGTAATCGACTTAAAACTGTTGTTTTGCCACACATTTAAAGTTCAACCATAGTGCTTGTGATTTTCCTTTTCCAAAAACATATGTCATGCATACACATATAAATTCACATATTTAACACAATCATATGCAATGAACAACACAAACATGTTCTCATATATGCTTTAACAGATTTAACACATTAAAAAAGAGCATATAACATGTAAACCTAGAACATGTAACACAGAATACACATGTGTTATTAATTATGTGTTGTCATTATCAAAAACTCAGATATTACTGAGATTGTAGGTTAAGCTAAACATGTTCTCCCCTTATCAACAATCTCAAAAATCTCCCCTTTTTTTATGATGCACAACCATGATTAATAATCAACAATGTTGCACAAATCAATACATATTATCAACTAATTACAGAAACATCATAATTCTCCCCCTTTAGGCACTAGCAAAAAAGGTAAGCATATTGTAATTGATACACAAATAATCAAGCACAATAGAGATGCATCAGATATAAACATATTATGATGCTTCCCCTGACAATATTATTCACATGATTGAGGATATTCTCCCCCTTAAATGAAGACATGTAAAACAAATCAATAATATGCAATGCTTCCCCTGTCATTATACATGTTTCAATCTCAAAACACAAATGGACAATGCAGTAATGAGAGTATATATCAGAGCATCTTATTCCAAGTAATGTATCAGAGCAGATAAGTAACAGTAGTATCAGATCAAAAGTTGATACAATTTCAATTAGCAAAAAACAATTTAATCTCTTATCATCTCAAAATATGTATATCAGTTGAGCAAAGAGATATAAGAAGAATAAACATTCAACAGTATATAAAGCAAGATTAAAAGATATCAGATATTCCAAGTTTGGAATCTTTAGACCCCTTGTTAATACTCAATCAACTTGAATCCAATCGGAATCGATTTCTTGCTGTAGCATCTTGTTGATTTTCCAGTTTCATCTAGCCAGCAAGTAATGTTCCTGCAAAAGCTTTCATGGTCTTTCTAGATCAAGCATTTTAGAATCAATATAATACAGGAATCATCATAAATAATGTGTGAGCATGCAAAGATATGAATGTAACAGTAAGCAATAACTCATTTGCATACAAGCATAGTGAAATCAATGCATAGTCCATTTTCCTATGCAGCTCAGTAAAGGATCTTTGAAGCATTGACATTTTCTCATCAAGTCTTTTAAATCTTTCATCTACAAACTCTTCAAATTTTGTTTGAGGTCTAAACTTATATCTTGATGTGTCAATATTTATAGGATTAACTTCATCAGTACTAGGACAATACTCATCCTTGAAAATCCATCCTTCTTTACTTTTTCTAAGCCCCAAATGATCCAGAAATAATTTTTCAATCACATTCTTTTTGTTACAGCTAATGATAATCTTATTTGTGGTGTCCACATTTTGTAATCTCAGAATTCTGCTAATGAAGACAACATATGGTAAATGATATTCATTCTGCTTTGCAACCTTCGTCATATAATCACCGATTACAGATGCCTAGTCTATTTGTGTTCTTGTTTGCAATGCATACAGCAGGCACACGTCTTCTGCATTCAGCAACGACTGATCTTCACCTCTTGGAAGTAAAATCCTTGTGATCACATATGCGCATATTCTTTCTTTTTTGCTTAGATGATCAATACTGAAGGAGTCATATTTCTCTATCATATCCTGATCCTTCAAAAAGTTGTTATAGATATCAACTTTGTTGAACCCCAGTAAGTCATGATGTGCTTTTAGTCCTCCAGTCTGAAATCCAGCAACATATTTCCATATGGAATCATCAATGCGGATAGTCACACCCTTTACTCTGGAACTGAGATAGTTCCTTTCCCTCTTTAAGTTGGCATAGAATACTTTCACAAGATTAGGATAACATTCTCCTTAGAGTTCAAAAATTTTTGTTAGACCGGAGTTAACTAGCCATTCTTGAAACAAGAAACCCTCTATGCGAAAGAACAAAATGCTTAAGTATTTGTGTCTGATCACTTCTTTGAATCCCCACTGACAGATGAAGTCGGTTCGTTGTTCGTCATCAGTAAACCAGCCAAAAGGATTTTCTTCTCTGACCAAAGAGGCAGGGTGCTTTCCAAGACGAGAAGATGAAGTGGCCATGACAGATATTGAAGAATTTGCAGAGACTTCTTGGTTCAAATAAGGGTTTTGTGTTTCACAGTTTTGAGACTATCACGGTGTATACAAGTCTATCACATCAAATGATTATAAGGGCGCACAATATCATATTCAGTATAAAGCCCAATTTAAATTTTCAAAAACACATAAGGCCCATAATAAAGACTATTAATCGATTTCATTAAGAGTATAGTCGACTTGGTGTTTAACACAATGTTACAAAAAACAAAGAATCACATACCCAGAACATATTTGACTTAACACTTAATAGAATCGATTAAAAATCGAGTAGCTTGATTTTCACAGAAAACATTCACTCAAACATGCATACAACAAACATGCATTTAACAATCAATCATACAAACAATTTTGATGCATAATGCATTAAGAGAATTGCAACAATTGCCACTTTTTGAATCTCAAGAGCTTATGAATAATGTATTGCAGTTCATCCTTGAGTTCTATAGTGCTTCAGTTGTAGCTACTTTCCTGCAAAACAATCAAACAATTTTGACGCTGGTATCCATTTAAACTTGGGTCCTGTCTTGTTAGTTGCAAGAGGCAGTTCCTTAGGAATCCATTTGTATTTTCCTTTGGGAACTTCAACCTTTCTGTAATAGCAGTTTCTAACATTGTGACCAATGTTGTTGTAGTAAAAACAGGCATTAGTAGCAGGTTTACTCAGATCAATAAATGTCTTTGAGTGTATCCTATTACTTTTAGCCTTATAACTAATACCCTGTCTGTTGATTGCTCTTCCAGAAGCTCTTAGCACAACATCTAAATTTTCTTTACCTTGTGTAAATTTTGCTAGTGTAGTTAAGTAATCAATTTTCTCAATATGTACTGGACATTTACCACATTCTTTTTCAACAATTTGTATTTTAGTTTTAATTGTCTTTGCAGATTTTAAAGCAATTTCAAGTTCTTTTTCTAGCTTTTCATTATCCTTTACTAGATTATCAATTCTATATTCATAGTCTCTTCTCTCAGAGGATAATCAATTTACCTTATATTGGAGTCGCATGGCTTCTGCTTGAATTTCTTGAAATGCATCCAACAACATGTGGTACTTGACCTCTATTGGCTCATTTTCGAACTCTTCATCACTATCATAGTTTGAATGTGCAGAGCCTGCCATAAAACACAAGTTTGACTCCTCTTCAACGCTGTAGTCATCATCACTTGAAGATTCAGTATCACTGTTCTCCCAAGCTATGTATGTTTTCCTTTGCTTTCTGCTCTTGTCCTAAGGATATTTTGTGATTGCTTTCTACTTGTTCTTCAAGTCTGAACAGTTAGGCTTGATATGACCTTCTTTTCCACACTCATAGTACTGTACAACATTGCTTTTTGAATTCTTTCTTCCTCTTGAAGGACTTGCATTGTTAGTGGTAGAACTTCTATTTTCATAAATCGATTAAATTTTCTTACCACTATGTTCATGAATCAGTTTCTGGCTCAATTTTCTTACCACCATGTTCATGTCCTGTAGTTCTACTTTTGAAGCAGTTTCTAGCTCAAGTTTCTTTGAGGCTTTCTTGCTCGTGGCCTTGACGGAAATTGACTTCTTTTCCTCAATTTCTTCTTCCTCTTTTAGCCTTCCAAGATCTAGTTCATGCTCCCTAAGCTTTCCAAACAGAGTTGCCATATTCATGTTGGTTAAGTCTCTTGATTCTGATATGGATGTTACTTTTGGCTGCCAACTTCTGTTGAGACTTTTCAGGATCTTGATGTTGATCTCCTCTTTGTCAAAGAAGTCCAAAACTCACACAGTTAAACTCTCAAATCCCAAAATTCAGAAAAACATCCTGCTCAGTATCTCAATCAAATTTTACCTCAAGCACCTGTTTCATACACTATGAGTCATCACCTGTATATCAGCACATCATGCATCATCTCAACATCAATCAATACACTAGAATATCATAAAGCAATACTCATCACAAAAAACAACACAGTTGAATCAAAGCAGTGTGGTTCATTCAAGCAAAGTACAATAACAAAACAATTGATTAAAAAGAAAGGTTTAGAAAGTTGGGTTGCCTCCCAATAAGCGCTTCTTTAACGTCACTGGCTTGACACCATCTTCATCATCATAGCATCCATCAGTAGATGTTGTCAGTAACATTCATCACTAGATGTCTAATCACATAGCATCCATCAGTAGATGCTAATATTTCTTATCTTCATTGGTATCCCTCAGTAAACACCAATCTTTCTCATCTTCATTGGCATCCCTCAGTAGATGCCTAATCACCTAACATCCATCAGTAGATGTCTAGTCACCGTTCTCTTCCATAACAACATCCATCAGTAGATGTTGTCATTCATCATCATCATCATAGCAACATCCATTAGTAGATGTTGTAGAAGCATCCATCAGTAGATGCTATCATTACTGCCATCAGAAGTAGCATTTAACCTAAAAAAACTCAAATACACAAAGAAAACAAAAATCAAATCAAAACCACACAATTAAATCAACTAAAAAGAAAAGTTCAGAAAAATGGGCTATCATTCATTGTAGCAGCATCCATCAGTAGATGATGTTATCCGAATCCTCTTAGCATCCCTCAGTAGATGTTGTCAGCATCCATCAGCAGATGTTGTCATTACTATAAAACAAAATCAAAACCACGCCACACAACTAAATACAAAAAAATTAGAAACTGGGTTGTCTCCCAACAAGCGCTTCTTTAACGTCACTAGCTTGACCCACTACAATTTCCCTATGCCTCAATTGTTCCCTTTTCTGGATATTTGTTTTTCCTTTTGTTGAATTTTTTCAAGAATTTAATATAATCAGGAACTTGTTGCAGTGTCCCAATCATAGGAATTTTAATCTCTAATTTCTTGAAGATTTCCATGAAACGCTCAAACTGTTTTTCCTTCTCCTTCCTATGATACTTCTTTGGGTGAGGAAGGGGTTTTTCATATGATTCTTTCTTTTTTTTCTCTCATCCTCCTTCTTGAGCTGTTTCTTTTCTTCCCTCTCTTTTTCCTCCTTGGAACACTCCTTAGGGTACAAAAGATTTTTCTCAATTTTTTTCTTTTCTCTCTCAACCTCTTCTGTTTCTTTTCTCTCTTCTTCCACATTCTTCCCCTTTTCTTTTCTCTCAACCTCACTTTTTCTCTCTTCTTTTTCTTCCTCTTCCTTTATGTCTTTCTTTTTTTCACTCAACCTTTCTTCTTTTCTCTCTACTTTTCTCTCATCTAAAACTTTGTCACTTCTAGTGATAATAGCTTGACATTCCTCTCTAGGGTTAGCCTTCATGTTACTCCCAAGATCATCCAGCTTCTGAATTATGTGACCAAGCTGGCTCCCTATCCTTCTGAATGCTGCTTGATTGCTTTTATGATGAGAATCAGACATCTGCATTAACTGTTGAAGTGTGTCATCCATGTTAGCCATTCTTTCTGAAAGAGAGGGTTGTTGCTGCCATTGTTGTTGTGGCAGCCTATCAAATTGTTTGGCAGCTTACCCAAATTGACTTTGACCCATATTTAAGTGAGGTTTCCACAAGTGGTTGAAATTACCTTGTGGAACTGAGTGTACATATAGTTAACTTCTTGTCCGAATTGCATCCTGCAAGCATTAGACACAAAACCCTAGAAAACACTATTAGCACAAAAACAAAAACAAACGACACAAAACATAAAAAAATAATAATAATAATAACAGGATAAAATAAAAATAAAAAATAAAAATAGAAAAATAAAAATAAAGTCAAAATTCATCAAGAATCACAGAAATAAAATAGTTTAAACCGTGAGTCCCTAGCAACGGCGCCAAAAACTTGTTGGATGGATTGGTAAGTGTACCAAATCACAGAGGTAATATAAAATGGTAAGACCAAGTATCGTATCCAAGAAGACTCTCGGCACTAAACAGTTTGTGTGATGACTCGATTAATTAAGACTTAAATAAAATGAGATCATTGATTTAAGATGCAAAGACACAAAATTAAATATGAATGCAGTTTGATCAATAACAGAGTAACACAAATATGAACAGATATTTTTGAAAATATTTCATAATAAGTTCAACTTATTATAACTTTTACTCGTTTACCTGTCATAGTAAGCTTGATTTACTATGATAGATTTTTGCAGAGTAAACTTTCTGACTCTCGTAATTATGATGTGAGGATACTTATCATAAAAAGTCTTGTGTATAGTAATAAATTATAGTATTCCTTCTTTTCCAAATTATCTTTTGTAATATAACTTTCTAGACAAAATTGTTGTGGTGGAAAAGTCTTCACTTTCCAAAATTTATCAATTGCTTGTTGTAATTTTCTATGAGCTAACATAATAAACCATATGAATCTTTGTCTTCCCGTACCATAAATAATGTGTCCCCTCCTTAAGAATTTTAGTTACCATTTTGTTCCTTCAAAATAACTAGGTGGTTTGTCACCCACTCAAACCGCTCTAAGTTCCACTTCAAAGTATTATTATGTCAATTACCCATTGTTGTTTGTTTATTAGTTGAATTTACATGTAATCTTGAACATGATTCACTTATTTATTCATAAGGTCTTTAATTTGTAAAGATAGCACTTTCTTTAAACCATTTTACTTTAAATTTCTTTTTGTTGTTTTGTTTATTAGTTGAATTTACATGTAATCTTGAATGTTTCACTTATTGATTCATGGCCTAGTAAAACGTTGTTATACGACTTTAAATTTGTAGAGATAACACTTTCTTTAAATGATTTTACTTTAAATTCCTTTTTCTTAAAAGTTTAAAATTATTCTTAGTCTCTACAGTCTAGTTGAAGGTATATTTATTTTAAAGATTGTAGAGAAACTGAAAATTTACATTGACATGCCGAACAGCAGTGATATATATAAATTTAATATCACGTAAACAATTAAAGATTGTCGCGTAAACTTACAGAAACTAATTCTACGTTTGAAGAATGAAAAATAAATCGTATTTTCAAAAGTTAAAAAATTACAACTCTCACATGTTTTATATAGATCGAAAACATATTAAAACTTTATTGTTATTTAGTTATTATTATTATAAACTTTATCAGTAGACACCAATTTAATTATTGTTTTCTTAACCTTACAAATTGTTGACTTCAAAAGTGGAACAAACAGTAGTTATCCGAACCAAAATGTTAAACATATATATGCATTCATTTATTTTCTTTTCTTTTTCCTTCTTATCATTTCATATTCCATATTACATTATGTTTTATCATAATATCTTTTTTCAGCTCTCACTACTCAATTATAAATCAAAGTTTTATTTAATGCACAGTCAAAAGTCAAATAAAACAAGCTTATATACGTGTAAACAATTTTTTAGTAGACAACAACAATTTGTGTGTGAATTAGGTCTAAGAGAAATTTGAAGTGCAAGTTGAACACGTTAGGTCAACGCTGCACAGTCCTATTGTGTCCTTTTTCTTGATTTTAATATTTTTCAATTCTAATACGTCAAGCTACATCAGAGTTCATGAGCCTACATATTCGGATCTAACTTCATTATTATCAATTGAGAATGAGCATGTCTGTCGTTTTATGCCAGGCTTATATGCTAAATTAATTGCTAATTACTTATATTATTTCACCATTAGAATAATCACCAACATCAAATAATATACATTATTCAATCATGCATGCTTATTATATGCATTTATTATTCCTTACGTGCATTATTTTCCAAAGATGGATCGCAAGCATCATGTCATGCAAAATAAAATAAAATAAAAACATAAATTAATAGTGATGTGTACCTAATTGAATATTATCTTATGGTATTGGTAAAATGTTTTATAGATATATCTTCAGGAGGAACTAATAAGCGAAGGGTATGGTCCATACCGTATGGAGAATAATATCAAAATAAATTATGTAAAAATTATTCAATTATCTTTATTCAAGATGTATGGATATATAATTTAATTTAGGGATAGTATCGTTTGGTGAGAAATTTGGAATAAGAAGACTCACATTAAGACAATATTACAACTTATAACTTATTTTTTATTAGTGAAAAATATATTTTTAGTTACTAAGATATTATGTAAAGTTAGAAATAGTCTCTAGTCAAAATTTTTAATATTTCTAAAAATTGGTTTTGGTTCTTATTTTTTTTAACGATATTAAAGTTTATTTTACATGACAAACGATATATTTCGTGTTATTTAAAAATGTTTGTGTTAGCATAACCTGTTAGAATCCGCTTACTTGACTTTAACATGGCTTAAGAAATTAATTTTAAAATATTATTTAAATTTTAAAAATCATTTTTAATCTTTTTAATAAATAAATAGTTATGTTAACGTCACTTTAGCATATATAATATTAGACAATAGAATTCATTCTAAGACAACATAAAACATTATTTAAAGAAAAAGTTAAAAAACATAAAATTATTTTTAATTATTTTAGTAAATGAATATTTGTATTAGTGTCATATTAGCATTGCCTTGGTCAACTTACTTAAAATGTAAAGCCAATAGAGTTGGCTTAGGCAACTTTGTGATGACACAAAATATTTTTAGTTTTTTAAATAAGTATAAATATTTGTGTGTTAGTGTTAGATTAAGAAGACTAAAATAAATAATAGAAATAAATAATGTTGGCGTCAACTTGGTTGACGCTAATCTTAATTATTTTTAGTTTTTATATTTAAGTTAGTGTTTGATGAGTGTAAATTTAAGTCTTTATTTAATCTTTAATTTTAGATTCTTAATTAATAATTGTATTTTAAAATATTGTTTTAATTTTAGGATTATTGAGCTCGTGATATAAAAAGATGATAAAAATAGTTTTTAATTTCATATGTACTTTGGATATTTGAAAATATGATAAAAATAGTTTTTAATTGCATATGTACTTTGGATATTTGAAGGTGTGTTGATAAAATTGTTGGTAAAGATAAATTCATGGTGGTGTGAAAATAAATTTATCAAATTCATGAAATCTTAATGATAAAGTCAAAAGTAAATGTAATGAGTTTTACATTCTAGCAAATTAGCACAATGTTAATCTACATAACATAACAATCATGAGTCAAATGGTTTTTAATTTTAATTGTGATTGCACTTTGATTAAATTTTAAAAATTTCATGTAATTGAATAGATTTTTGTCAATAATTGATACTATACTTTGATTACAGGTAAACTTTTTAATAATCATTAGTCAAGACTATATTTTGAATAGTTTTTTACTTAATAAAGTGGTTAAAGAATAAACTTGATTAGACACAGTATTATTTAATTAAGAATGTATTTGGTTAAATTTATTATGATTAATCTTGTTGTTTCTAATTCAAAATCTACTTTGGTTAATAATAAGAATTTACTATTATTAATCTAAAAAATTCTTTTATTTTAACTGAGAATGTACTTTATTTAAAGAAAACATAATTAAGCATAATATTATTTAATTGAGAATATACTTTGTTATGTAAGAATACACTTTGGTTAAAAATAGAAACATCAAAAAGTTAATTGAGAATTTACATTGATTAATTTGAAATTTAAGACAAAAAATAATTTTTTTTTCTTAGAAAACCAATAGTAAATCCTATTCTGGAAAAGTAGTAGAACCAACTTGTTTCTTTATTATTGTTTTAACTTTTTGCAATTTTGTTTCTTTAATTTATTATTTTGTTAGTTAATCCTTACTTATTTTATTTATATTTATCTTGTTTTATTATTATTATTTTATTTTACTAACCCATATAGTTTTCATAAGAATTAATATTAAAAAATCAATTTTGTATTAGTGAAGATATAATTTTTATATTAACTTTATTAATCTAATATTTTTGTCTACTTTTTTAACAATACTAAAGTTATTAAGTAATTTAAAAATTAGAGATGATAACACTAATAAAAATTTTGACCTTCAAAAACTAACGTTAATGAATTAGCATCATGGTTTTGAAGTTACATGCGGCATAAATATGATACTATTAACTAATTAAAGTCAATTTTTACTTCTCAGTATTAATATTTAGTTAAGGTTAAATGTTTATTTTCTCGTAACGAATATAAATTATTAACAATAGGTTGTAGGTACTTGTAAATGGAAATAATATCTATATTTGTTCTTAAAAATCGAGTAATTAAAACATTTGTATTTATTAGCTAATAATATCTTAAAAATATTAATTGACAATAATATGTTGCATTATTCACAATTTTTCTTATTATTATTACTTATGTTCATCTGATATTATACTTAATTAAAAAAATAATTATCACGTATAAATATTTTATTATAAATGCTTTACTTGTTTCTAAATAATATTCTTTTGGTTGAGTCCAATTTTGTTTAAAATCATGCTATGTTGTTCCTCCCATTAAATTTGTGTTAACGTCTGTTTAGTGATGTCACGTAATAATATATAGAACTTTTATTTCTTTTTTAGTTTTTTCTTTTTAAATTTTTTTTTTTGTTTCTTTCTTCTTTTTTTTCATCCATCTTCTTCCTCTTTCTCTCCACAACAGTCCTCCATATCCTTTAACTTTTTCCACCCTCATATCACCCCTCCATCGCATTCTCTTAAGAAGGAAAATAGGATTCATTATTATTCTAATGGTTTGAGCACCTACCTTCCATTCCATTATAATGATATTAGTTCTCTATTTCAAGCAACCAATAAAGGTTGTTATCTCATCGATCTATAATTACTTTAACAATCCAAGGAAACCTCCACACCACCATCAGAAACCCAATTCGTGTTCATCTCTTTTTTTTATTGATTTTGCTTAATTAGAATCATAGTTCTTCAGGGTAGCTGTTTTTAGGATCATGAGGGTTGGAAGTAAGGTTCTAATTTTTTTATGGTTAATTTGTATTGTGACTGAATTTTGTGAATTTAGTGTTTGAGGTTTTTGGTTGTGGTTATGGAGGCTAGATTTGGTGCAAAAGCTTATAATTTGAGGGTTGTGGGGAAGAGGTCCTCATAGTGCTCCCTTCCCACCCTTTGAAGTGCAACAATTCAAAATTTCAACAACTACATGCAAAACCTCTCCCTTAGGAATTACAAACATCCCTCAATCTTCTTTGTCAAATTTGCTACAACTGCTAGCGAATCTGTGATAAGGTCTTCATTTTTTAAATCCTTCCAATGCCAAATAATAGATCTGTCAATTTAGTCCTCCTCACAAGGTTTAGCTTTGACCCACATGGGTTGGTCTCACTTGTGTTGTGGTGTTTCCCCAAAGCTTTGGAGATAGCTTGGTGTTTGCTAGAACCATGTGAGTTTTGGAATAAGTATGGCAAGTGTGTGTCATGTTTGTGGTTTGTTGCAAGAATTGCTAACAACATGAGTCAAGCTCAACAATAGAGGACAAGCTCAGAAATCTCAACAAGAAAGTGTGGCAAGCTTATAAAACAAGCTCAACAAGGAAGGTCGCAAGCTCATCAAGTTCAGCAAGTAAGTTCAAGAAGATCTATTTCAAGAATCCATATCAGGGTTTAGAAAGATATGTGAAGACTATGAACCAGATCTGTGAAAACTTGGAACAAATCTGGAAAACTTGGAACCAATTCTAGAAAACTTGGAACTGAATCTGGAAAACTTAGAACCGATTCCACATATGTTCACTTTTGTTGGGAACTAAATCTAGGGTGTTGGAATATGTTCTCCTGTGCTTGGAATAGATTCAAAAGCTTTGGTTTGCTCTAAAAAAATGTGTTGTGTTGCAAGAAGGGTTGGACAAGTTGTATGAGGTGTTTTGAGAGCTTAAGGCTTGTGGTGGTCGTTGGTGAAGATGATGTGGTGGTCGTTGGTGAAGATGACATGGTGGTGACCGTTCGTAGTGGAGGTGACTTTACCATTGGAGGTTTTTGAGGGGTCCGATTTGCTTGGATTTTGGCGGTTCATGGTTAAGGGAGTTCCTACTAGTGTGCTCGTGGTGGAGGTGATGATGTTGCCATTTGTTTTTGTTTGATGAAAAGTTTTTATATTGCTTTGATTTGAATTTCATTCTCCATTTTAGGTGATACTTCATTGAAGGAGGTGTTGTGCCTTTTGTTTGGTGGTGGAAAGTGAGTTCTTCAAGGCTTGTGTACACATTATTATAAAGAGGTAAGTTATGCAAGTTTTATGCATGGAATGTATAACTGTGAATGAATATTTTCATTTTTCAATAAAATAGTATGTACATTAATTGAAAAATTGCATATAGTATGTACATTGAGTTTTATGAGTGACAAAATTTTTTAAAATATTGTAATTATGCATTTAATATATCTTAGTTTATACAAATTTTGAATGAGTTACATAATATCTTTATCTGGTTTTGATATGGTATAAAGGATTATATTTGTGGCTTCTTTTTTATTATTTGTATGCAATATCCTTACATTTTTTATACTATAATATAGATGGAAGAGGAATTAGATGTGTATGTAATATCATTATATTTTTTATATTGTAATATAGATGGAAGAAAAATTAGATGTGTCATATTTCGATGCTAAAGAAGTAGTACATGATGTTGATGGTTTTGGATTCAATATAGTTGTACCCTTACACCAACAATTACAACACAACAGTAGTTGCATTATGTATTATTGCGCATGCGTTGAATATATTGAATATATATTCCAGTTCAAAAAATAGTGTTAGGGATCTTTTCCCATACAAAGAGCATCGTAGAGAGCAACTGATGTTTTACCTAGTCCATACAAATCAATGTCATCACATTATTCGGATGAAATCAGAGGCATTTATATTATATGTTACCAGTTAAGGGCAACTAGATTGGTGAAGATGTCATATGCTGCACATTTGAGGAGCAAGTTGCTAAATTTTACACATCCTTAAGCATAATGTGAAGAATCATTGTGTGTCAACTATGATTTCGGAAAATAACTAAATATGTTTGTTGGGAAAAACATTTATTTTCAAAAATATTAATCTAAAACAAGTTTAATAAGTTAAATAAGCCATAAAAAAAATAATAATTACTAGTCAAACAACTTTTATTGCCACCACAATAATCTAGACTCAAAATGAAACAGCCACCCAAGACAGTGTCACCACAAAATGATCTGTCACTAGAAAATGCGTTTATTTAAATAATTAATATTTCATTTAAGCACTAGTTTTTTCCTTTACAGTAGTTTTTTCTTTACAGTAGTTTTTTCATACTTTATTTTAAGATTAAATTAGAAATAACTAATTCATCATTAATATTTACCAGAGTTGATATCCAACTTAAAATCAAAGGTGAGAAAGCAAAGCATAACCTCATCAGATCCTTCTAAAGAAGGTTCCTATCAACGACATCCAACTAAGAAAAAAAACAACCTAAGGTGTCCATACCATTAACTTTTAAAATTTTACAAAATGTAAGATAACCATGAATTGTAAATGCAGTCATGTGTATTGTACAAAAATTGACACACTAACCGTAGCATAATCAGAGGCAATAAGATCAGTCGAAAGTAATCCTCCGAGAACCCTGATAGTGGTCTCAAACACAGAAACAATTTTATTCTGCAGCCCAACCAAAATTGAAATAAATGATGAGTAAATAAAAACATTATATGAAAACTTTATCGTTAAGGGCAATGGCATCTGCTAGCATTTGCCTAAAAAATAAAGATGGCATTTGATTGGATGGGGTGAATATTCACTATACCAAACCGAAGATTTTTACCAAGCCATTCAACAGAGGTGGCAAAGTGTTGACGGTCACCAAGTAATGCCAAAGTGTCTAAGGAATGAATCTTATATGATAAAGCCTCAATCGATGCCTGGTCACAATCCAACACGTCTTGCCCGCCAAACCAAAAATGGGCCAATTAAAATAAAATAACACATTAGGGTTTGAGTGTTTGACCCACACAGATTACAACAAAAATGAAGGAAGAGAAGTATCAATTACCAGATGAAGGTCTCAACGTCAACCTAACCAACAACACAATTAAGACTCACACAGAACCACGAAGGCCGAACGAAACTGTTTAGTGACTGAGATTGTTTTGTCAACGAGGTTCTTTAGTGTTGGAGACAAGATGGGGAAAAACCTTCGAACAAGGACGAGGGTTCGAGAGATGACAGGTCGAGTGACGATTCGAGAGAACAACGCTAGAGCTAGGGCTCGAGAGAACAGCGTTGGAGCTAGGATTCGACAAAAGAAAGGTGGAGTTAGGGCTCGACAGAGAAGAGGTGGAGTGAAGGTTCGGGAGATGAGAGGTCGACTAAAGAATGGAGGGCACAGAGGTCAAGTTAGACTTGAGATAGGAGAGGTGAAGTGAAGCTTCGAGAGATGAGGGTTGTGAGAGACGAGAGATGAGGGTTGTGAGAGACGAGAGCTCGAGTGAGGGTTTTGTAAAAGAGGCTTAACCTAAATTCAATTTCTTTTAAAAATGATTTTCTATATTCGTATGTAATATCAGTAGATAACAATTGTTTCATGTTACATACGGATTCTAGAAAGTATATACAGATACTTTCCTTAGGTAACTTTCCCGCCATCACGCGCGTACATTGTGAACAGATTTTACATAGGAATTATTACATATAGATAATTCATATGTAATTCTGTATGAAATTATTACATTACATACAGATCATGATCCGTATGTAATAATCCGTATGTAATTGCAATATTTCTTGTAATGAATTACATACAGCCAAAATCTGTATATTAGGCCCAAAATCTGTATATAATACTTGGTTATATACGGATTATATACGGGCAAAAATTCGTATATAATACTATCGTAGCTAGAGCTATATACGGATAAATCCGTATATAACTTATATATGAAACTTATATACGGATATATCTGTATATAAGTTATATACGGATATATCTGTATATAATGGTTTAAGAAGAGCTAAATAAATACCTTGTATATAGTAGTTCCCCATGCACAATTCATACAAACAGACCTGGACATTATAGTGAACATTCACAATTTATATAAGCAGACCTGCACATTATACATTGCACATTGACATATAAAACCAATCAGCATTTCACATACACTTAATCCACAAAGGAAACATTGTACATGAATACATAAATATTGTTTACATCAATTTAAGTGCAAGAATAAACATTAGGTAAGTTCATAAACATATTCTGATTGTGGTTGTATATAAGTTCAACAATAATGGAAATAAGTTCTAAACAATGCCTAATAAATCATATAATCATTTCCATCTTGTGGTTGTTCATCTAGTGGTTGTTGGTCTGGAGGTTGTTGATGTGGTGGTTGCTGGTGTGGAGGTTGTTGTTTTGGTTGGACATCATTGGGTACTTCATTTTGAACTTGAGGATTTTGGAGGTTTAAAAAGTCTTGTGCAGTTACGGCTGCTGAAGGCGGAAGGAATTTCAGGAGGATGCCAATAAAGCCTTCAAACTTTTGAAGCTGCTGACCATATTGTTGTAACTGTAACAATTTCTTCTGAATTTTGTTGCTGAGCAGAAGAAGATGCTTGTGTCTGTTGGATGTAACTATCAATACAGTCATCTTGGGAACTAACATTTCCAATGCCATATAAGCGTCCCTTGTATTTTCCACCAACAGCCTCTAACCAACATCGGTTTCTCAATCTTTCCTCCTCCGCATGGTCTAGAGGAGTAGATGCTGAGACACCAACAAATGCAGTCTCAGATCTTATTTGAGAAAACTTTTCAACAAATTCTTCTTGTTAAATGAATGAATATTATCATTAAACATAAGGTTTAAAAACCGACAATGTATAATGTGATAGAGTTAGTACAAATTTACATGAATCCGCCTAGACCTTTCATCCACAAATTCCCCTATTGATTGACGAATATGTGTCTGTTGAAATATTTCATCAACAAGCACAAACCGACCAAGCTCTTATGACTGCAAACAAAATGAGTTGTTAATAAATATTTGTAAAGTTTATGATTACAAATATAAGAAAAAAAATGTACAAGTTAATACCAAACGAATAGCATGCTCATACACGCTAATAGATCCTCTAGTGTGCAAAGAACCACCCTTTTCAGATGTTCGATTCTTCTTTGCCGTTTCACACTTTTGTCTATAAAGTGGCATGTTCCGCTTTTCCAAAAGAGCATTCCAAGTATCGTCCCCCAGCCAATTAGGTTTTTTTCCTTCAGCTCTAGCCTTTTTATACATCTCCGAGAGTCTATGAGATGCCTTGGTGTGAATTGTTTTTTTTACCTTTTCCTCATCTTCAGCCTTCATGGAAACCTTTCTCTATTATATTAGAAATAATAGGTTTGAATAAGTAGGAGTGTTGAAATCTTAAAAGTTGAAAAAGTTTTATATTTTAAAATCAATAAATAAACAAGTTCAAAGTATAGAAGTGTATCATTAACATTTTCTAATTCAGGAAATTAATCTTATTGGTTGTTAGAAATGAATGTTCTGGTTGTGAAGGAAACAAAACAAATTAGTTTTCTCTATCTGTAGCAAAGTAATCCCTTCCTTGGAATGGTAGCATCAGCTTATTGTTCATCAGGTTCATATAAAAACCCTCTCATGCTTCGATTAGCATATGTTACTTATAATTTGTAGCTACTTTCATTTCTTTATCTCCATTGTATATTTCATATTGCGAACTTTTCACTAAATTTTATATCTTATTTGTAGGTGGCATGATGCTGGTACGTATGATGTTAAGAGAAGAACAGGAGGCCCCAATGGTTCTATCAGGAATGCACGAGAGTTGAATCACGCAACAAACAAGAGGCTGGAAACAACAGTTGTGTCTGTGGTGAGTCATCTAAAGTTAGTTTTATCTTTTTCTATCACTTTATAATTCTCACTGCTTTTGGTTTCTTTGTACAACAGAGGACATGAAGGCTAAACATCCAAAAGTTTCATATCCTAACCTTGACCAAGTTACAATTTTAGTTTTGGCATGTAGTTTCACTCATAAAAAGCACATTTTTTAAGCAAATTTGTAACACATTAATATCAGTTAAGTCAAAAAACATAAGAATTCTTTAAGTTCTCACATGTAACAAATTAATTAACTTGCATGCATTGAATTATTTTGTATTTCAGCTAGTTGGTGTTGTTGTAGTACAGATTAAATGCAGGAGACCAACTATTGACTTTGTTCCAGGAAGATTTTCTAATTCACCAACTTTGTTTAGTCTCATGCATGTGTTTCGATTTTCTATGTTTTAATTGTCTATTTATTGTACAATATGCTACTTTCTTTACTAGGATTCATTGGAATCTCTAGCAGAAGGCCGTCTTCCAGCTGGCAAACAAGGTAAATCAGTGTGTTTTTTATTTTGTCTGCAGTTTTCTGTCATTTAGAAGATTGCAATATTTTGAAGATATCATTTCTAATATGTCTCCATGCATGTTTATATTCTATTATCTTTTCATTTGATTCATGTAGAAACTTAAAACATTCATTAATTAATCTTTGTTATATTTATTGATTTTTATACACATGAATAATAGGTTTGATTTACACATACAGAGAATAGTTGCTCAGTGTAAAAGGATTAGGATTGAAAAGTGTGTACCTTAAAACGATCGAAGAAGACATCTCTGGCTGACTTAGGGATTTGTCCCCATGTTAGCCATGGCTCATCAAACTGTTGCTTGATGGTGGTTGTGATTGCCTTCAATGCAGTTTTTGTAGGATAAAACCTAAACCAAAATTAAACGCAAACATTAGAATAATACAACAATGAATTGCAATATATATATTAATTGAGTTAAATTTTTTGTTACCCTCCTCCAACAGGTGTAATTATTGGACGACTGTTGGAACATTTTTCCACGTAATTGGCGGCTGAACTGGAATATGGATCTACATCCACTATACCAGGTGATGGTGCAATATTTGTGGGAGTTGATGGGTTGGAACCAACATTGGGAGAGAGTGAAGCCATTCAATTAGTAGGCACTTGGTATGGAGTGGGTGTCAAGCCAGGCACTTGTAATGGAGGTGGAAGAGATGTACCAATGGAGGTAGGTGTAGATGTAGGAACTTGATGTGGAGTGGGAGTCAAGCCAGGAACAACTAATGAAGGTGGAATAGATCTACCAGTGGAGGTAGAGGTAGGTGTAATTGGCTGACTGCTTGAACCAATTTCATTATTGAAACATCTCAGCAACTTCACTACATAAGATTTCTTCCCCTTCCCCTTATCAGATTTTCCTTAAGGTGGAAGAGGAGGGCTAGAAGCACTTGATGTCATATTCTTGAACATAATATATATTTTTATACAATAGAAGAAAAGAAAATTTAGAAATAGTACAATCAGAGATAAAAATTTGTAACAAGTAAACCAAAAACAATATTATACTCCAAAAACAAACCAAAAACACGAGTAAACCAAACACATCAACAACAGATGAAGTCACATTCTTTCTGGCTTTCTAATAAAACTCTCGAAATTTTTAGTAAATGTTGATATTCTCAATCTCGGTTACTTCATGTTTAGTAAATGTTTAATCTTAAGACTTACATTTTTTAATCTTAAGATTGTGGACATCATTATAAATGCAACAAAAATAAGGAGGAACACACCCTAACTCTATTCAGTGCTAGAACTATGAAATTCATCTTCATTGTCATCTTCAGCCTGTCCTTCTTCATTGTATTCTTCTGATTCATTGTATTCTTCTGATTCAGTTGTATCTTCATCCATTGGCACTTGAAATGATGAAATATTGTTGGGGTCCACTTCTTCAAGACCAGCTTCTACATCTTGTAATCGGACTACTTCTTCAACTTCAATGACATCATTAACATGTGACATTTCCTCCACTTGGAATGGCACATCGGCTTCTACATCATTAGAATCAATGCGACCTCTAGGCTTCGTTTTTATCACAACACACCAACCTCGTTTGTCCGTGCGTGATGTAGGATATGGTACATAATACACTTGTTGTACATTATGTGGTTTTATAAAAGGATCAAACAACACATATCTTTTATCCATTCGAATGTCCACAATGCCATACTTTGAATCCTCCCTTGTACCTACTCTCGATGGATCAAACCAATCGCAATAAAATAATACAATTTTCTTTTTAGTGGTTGTTGAATTGTATTCCAACTCATAGGTGTGTTTAATGACACCATAGAAATCATCTTGACCTCCTTCTGTTAGCCCTTTAACATGAACCCCACTATTTATTGTCCTTTTTCCCTGACTCCATGCATGGGTATGAAATTTGTATCCATTAGCAAAGAAGGTGTACCATTCCTTTACACACCTTAAAGGAGCAAGTGATAAATCTTTAAGATGTTGTTCCTCACACTTAAAGGATCGTTATGAACCTACAACCATAAAGGATATGAACCTATTCAATAATGTAATGATTAAAGAATTAAGGAAAAAATGAATGTGTAAGAATGATTGGAAGTCGTACTTTTTGGCTGAACCACAATGGGAAATTAGCATGTATGTATGCTAAACTATTTGACTCAGATAATTGATAGATATGTAAGAATGAGTTGTCGACATGTATGATGAGATTAGATAAAAGACAATTAAATATATCAAATGAAATAATTGGGAAATATAATTGATTTTGGAGGCTTACTCAAGGTAAGGTTGAACTTCATTGCAATTGATCAATACATGAACATGAGCTTATCTGAATTCTTTATCACTTAACCAATGAGTTAATTCCCTCCCAGAATGACGGTCAGGTTGGTCAAATACTGATAATGTTGTCGTAAGGCTTTCTATTTCAGTCTCTACTTCATTTCTACTGCTTTGTGGTGTTAACATGAAGTTTTTGAAATAGTGGGAATAAAAATGAGTTCTCTATCTGTGCAAGTATGATGCGCAAATAGATCATTCAACCCTAGCTTCATTCTTAACTGAATGTTTAGCATATCCCATGAACCTACAATTTTGAAACTGGTATGTTAGGATTTTTGAATTATGCCTAGTAAATTGAACAATAAGATGTCATATTGTCACCTTTCAAATGGGTACATTCACCTATAGTGGACTGGTCCACCAAGTCTTGCCTCAAATGGAAGATGGATAGGGAGATGTTCCATAGAATTCAAGATTATGCCTTAACAAATTATCCTTCCAATAGGGTAGATCCCAAAAGATGCTTCATTTTGTCCAATTATGCCACTCATCGTATCCATCAATTCTTGGTGCATCATTTTCAGTTATTTTAGGAAAACCATTGATTCTATTCCAAACTTCTGCTCCCTTAAGATATGATGGTGTGTCATCCATCTCCACTTCCCCCTTCGTGAAAGCATTCCTATTCCTCCTAAAGGCATGGTCATTCGGTAAAAACCTCCGATGGAAGTCAAACCAGGAATATTTTGCCCCATGATATAATCTAAAAGCCTTTGTATGCTCCATGCAATGTGGACATGCCAATTTACCATGAGTGCTCCAGTCAGACAACATACCATAAGCAGGAAAATCATTAATTGTCCACATCAACATGGCTCTCAAAATAAAGTTTTGTTTCCTTGAAATATCATATGTTATCACACCTGTCCACAGCTTCTTCAATTCGTCTATCAAGGGCTCAAAGTACACATCTACGCCAACCTTTGGATTGAATGGACCGACCATGAGACATGTCAAGAACATGTAAGGTTTAGACATGCAAATTTCTAGAGGAAGATTGTAAGGGGTGACAATAATTGGCCAACATGAATATGGTATATTTGATGCCTGTACATATGGGTTAAAACCGTCAGAGCGTAAACCGAGTCGTACATTGCGTGGTTCGATACTAAAGTCAGGATATACTCTATCAAAGTGCTTCCAAGCCTCTCCATCGCATGGATGATGCAAAACACCATTCGTCGACATGTTCTGATAGTGCCATGTCATTTGTCCTGCAGTTAGTGTTGAGGCATACATTCTTTATAGTATGGGAATTAATGGCAAACAGAGCATTGATTTCACAAGAACCTGTTTTGTAGTAGTTGCTCCCGTGTTACGTGGTTGATATCTTGGCTTTCCACAAAATTTGCATTCAACCAACGCGCCATCATTCTTACCATATTCATTATCATAGAAGAGCATGCAATAATCCATGCAACAATCAATTCTCTGCGATTGTAATCCCAACTTTGATACACACTTTTTTGCATCGTAGTATGTTTTAGGCAAACCTGATTTGATGGGTGTTGCATCCATAACCATTTTTTCAATAAAATCTATGCATTGGTTAGGAATATTTCAATTCGACTTGCAAGCTAATAGCCTGACACACATTGATAATTTCAATTTTGATGCTCCTTCATACAATGGCTGGTTTGCATCCAACAAAAAATTATAAAACCTTTGTGTTTCTTCATTTGGAGCCTCTTCAATGTTATTTAAAGTAGATGCTTGGCACGAATCATTTTGCCTAAGAGCATCATGTACCATGTCTTCCATTGTCATAAATTGGTTAATTTGACCACCTTCCGTCTCTACAGTCATCCAACTTTCACGATTTTGTACATCATCTTCTGGCATTCTTTTCCCATGATTCTCCCAAATGAAATAATTAGGCTTGAAACCGTTCTTGTAGAGGTGAACCTTCACAACTCTTTCGTGCAGAATCTTTGTACAATCGCACTTTAAACATGGACATCGAAGATCCCCATCTCTATGATAACGTTCTTGTTCACAAGCTTTACTTATAAACTCTTCAACACCCAATACAAAAGACTCTTTCAAAGCACCTCTTCCTCTATGACACTTATCGTACATCCATGAACGGCTTGGTGGAGCATGACCCATGTTTTGTACATAAATCGATTACAAAACAATTAGCCAACGGTTAATACACGTCTCTATATTAAGACACGTGCCCTATCAAATGGCTTCCTAAAGAATAACCTAAATTAATTTAGGTCATCTTCTCTCTATCTTACAATGTTTTTCTACATGTCTCTATCTTACAATGTAAGTAAAACAAGCATTGGTTTCCTCATAAACAGGTCTGAAATACAGTACAGACCAAGGAGAACCTTCTAATATAAACCAACTAATGGATGACACAAACGAAGCAAGTTTGGTTCAAGGCAAGGTTGATCCGCATAGCAACCAAATTCCAAACAAATAGAGTAAAAATATGTTAATGAAAGGCCATCACTTTATAAATAACTTAGGTGAAACCTTAAACTACAAGAAAGGGGTTTGACTATGGGAACTTGTGCTAAGACAAGGTTCAATCATCAGAGTAGTATATCAATTATAGAAAACCAAAAATGCATTATCATAATTATGATTTATTTTACCACATTACATTCCAAACTTTACAAAGTGTTAAAGTATATTCATGTTATATGCTTGAATGAAAATAAACTCTATGAATGACATAGGTATGCATTATCTATAAGTTCAATTGTCAATACTCTTACCTTTTGTCTTGAAAACTTACTTGAGAAGTTAAAAACAAGCAATTAAAGAAACCCAAAACTGCAAACCCTATCAAGCCTCAAGATCCCTAGCAATTCAAAACAGCTTACAATCAATATATTACTAAGCTAAGAGATTTTCAATAAAAGTTTGCTTTTAGGTATAAGTAACAGAGTTTTTAAATTATACCTCCACATGTCCAACGTGAAAAAGATCAAAAGTATCACCAATATATGCAATGCGAGAATCAGGTCCTGGACCCTGGAACAGAGTGAATAAATTATCAAGTGACAGGAAGAAATTACTGCATACAGGTACAGCCAACACAAAGCATGAATCTACTTAAAATTATTTGGAGAAAAATGTTACACTATCTCATAGGAACACAAAAGAACATATATTTCTATAAGCATGTGAATGTGAACATTTTAGTGTTTTAGGCTCTATTCGTTTGTGAAGAAAAATGTTTCCAAATCATTCAAGTAAATTTATCATCTGTAATAAAGTCATTTATATGCATAATAAAGTTTAATAGGTTTAATAATATGTCAACTTTTCTAATACAATTTTGTTTGTGTTGGTTGTTTTTAGATCATAAGGATATAAGGATTGCAAAGTTTATATCAAATTGGTTGTAGTAAACTTAATTTGCAATGAATTATAGCAAATATCCTCCTACTATCAACAAGACAACCACATAGAACTGTGTCTGCTTAAAGTAAAAATGTTGTGACTGAGTTATTTGGTTGGCATGTAAAGATGCATGCTATAATAGAGGATTATGAATTTCCATATTGATGCATGGTAATTTAATATACATGTTTCATTTAGTTTACTGCTGCTTAGATGGTTTGATGGGTGATGTCTTTAATCCCAAGATACCCACTATGTTAGTTCATCACAAAATTTATAAATAGTAGTTTGAAATAAAAAAAAGTAGGTTTCTTATAATCTGAACTAAACTACTTTAGTGTCATAGAACATTTCATAAGTACCCTCGGCCAATGTTAATAAACAAAACTTGGATTTGAGAATGACCAATTAAAGACCATCTCTTAGATGATATTTAACACTAAAAGCAACTTATTTTATATTTTAACGAGGAAAACAAAATTTTTGGAAGACAACTTTATAACTCTTTCTTTCCTTCACTATACGCAGTCTTTGAGATACTGCATAATCACACTAATCCCATCTGATCTTCCCATGGCACTAAACTATGGTTAAGATTAATATAAAGTGCAAATTTACCATATCTAATGCTTGCATGGTCACATTTTCTTCTATGGTATTCATGATGCCTTGGGAATTGAGCTGCATTTCAAGAACGTTAATTCACAAAAGCATAGGAGGAAGTGCAAGCTATGCATCAAAAAATGAATATAAATAATTATACAAGGCACGATATAACACCTTTAAATGGAGTCAGCCTAAAAAATTTTGCTTTTCTACAATATTGTAAGGTATGTACCCTATACAACAACACTACAATCACCATTCTGTATAAAAACCTCATGAGTTTCAATAGAAGAATGTTGAGACACTTCCATTGCTGCTTTAGCAGATGAATGTTCACTTTCAGGGTTAATATGTGAAAGCTTAGAATTAACAAGATTGTCAATTGGATTGCTTTGCAGTTGATTGACCAAACTTGAGTAACCAAGTTGGGAGTGATCGAATTCGGCAGCAGCATCATGAAACGTATCATCAATATCATCATGACTAACGTCACAAAGTTGTGGTGATGCCAAGTTTTTCTAAATTACTTCTAAAATAGAGTGGCACTTCTAAATTATTTATAAACATTTAACAGTAATAGACCTTGGTGGAACATCCTTAAACACCACAGAACCAGATTTGGAGCTAAGACTATCTCTTCCAGCTACTGCCACTGAAAACAGTGGCAAATTCTAGTAATTGTAATGCTTTTGTTTACAATTATGATTTGAAAAAGCACATGAAGAATACATGCATCGTTTCAAGAGCTGAAACCCTTCACAATGGAGTTTGAGAGGTTTGTTATGGCTGGTTATACACCTAATTAAGCTTAGTTATATATATATATATATATATATATATATATATATATATATATATATATATATATATATATATATATATATATATATATATGTTTAGGGTTAGTCAGTACAATATAATAAATGTATACTCATTCCCTGTTCAACCCTTATATAATCCTTTATACCCCTATACCACCATTATTCTTCCCAAATAATTTACCCTTAAACTCACTATGACCCCTAAAGTCATCTCCACCCTAAAACCAACTATATTTCCTAGTTACAATATTCCTTGCATGTTCCGTGCACATGTCGAACCATTTCTTATTGTATCTTTATTTTCCAAACATAACCACGATGAGAAACTAAGCCCTTGACACATTATTTCATTCATGTTACCCAACCTATCACTACTAAGTCCTTCACCTGCAACCTATCAACTTCTCCCTCTCTTCCACTCATACTCCATTCCCACAACACCTACACCCACCACCTCCTTTCTCCATAATTATTCTACCAATCGACTCTCTTTCCCTTCAATGTTCACACCTCACTCAACCCAAAAACCCTTCGTCCTATACACTATTCTCATTCGCTCATTCTCGCTGTTCTTTCCTAGCTTACACCACTACCTCTTACTCATATCAACTCACGTAGCTCTTCGTTTAACCCAAGGCCCTTCCACAATCACTCTACCCTTCTTTCCTTTTTCTTCCAACTACGCGATATATATATATATATATATATATATATATATATATATATATATATATATATATATATATATATATAACCTAACCAGTACTTGATACAAAGAACTTATGCATGAAACCAACTTCTTCCTTTACTACCAACCCACACCAATTATGACAACCTCAAAAAGGACTTAAGCTTACTTCAGTACGTTGCAATCCTAAATTTTGATACAGAACATTCTACCACTGCATTAAATATTTACAGGCCCAGCCATTTGACAAGGAAAGAGACTTAGTCATTGTGACATTAAAGAAGAAAGAATTGTACCAGTCTATACAATTCAAATACAAAACAACATATTGTTTACCAAACGAAGCAAAAGAACGCAATAAAAATCATTTTTCTGCATCTAACAAACTTTAAAGGCAAACGAACTCAGTCACCTTTGCAACTCCAAATGTTATACGTCTCAGTCCTTAAAACTAGTACGAATCTTCTTAACCCGCCACACAATAGCCTCAATCGATGCTTCCGAACACTCCAACCACGGCTTGCGACCCAACCACAGATGTGACAAATAAAACACACAAAAATGAGATTAGGGTTCACGATTTTCACCATTAAACAATTACTAAGCATTACGGTTTACTTACCAGATGAAGCTACTCTTTCAATGCCCAACTACGGCACCGCACCGAACAATGAGGCCCAACGATAGTGTTTGATGAAGGATTGATGAAGGACACAGTTCGAGAGAGAGAGACGACGAAGAACCAAAGCCACACCGAAGAGGAATCGAGACGACAACAACAACCAGACCGAAAGGGCTCGATAGAGGGAATACGACAGGGTTCGAGAGAGAAAAGAAAGCACCAGGGTTCAAGGGAAAAGAAAGCACCAGGGTTCAAGGGAAAAGAAAGCACCAGGGTTCGAGAGAAAAGAAAGCACCAAGGTTCAAAAGAGAGGAAAGCCCGAGCTTCACAAATGAGAGTGAATATATGGTTCCAGCTTCCACGTAATCAGAAATACATTTTTTTAAAATTATTTCCCAAATTCGTATATAATATTCGCAGATAACACTTGGTTCTAACTACATACGGATAATAGAGGCTATATACGGATCCTATCCTTGGGTAATTTTCCCGCCATCCTGCGCCAACATTATATACGGATTTTATATACGGATAATCCATATATAAAAAATCGTATATAATATCCGTATATAATGCCTTTTTTTAACATCCGTACATAATTTTCGTATATAATACCTACTTTACATACGGCTCTAGCACCGTATATAATGTTCCTATCTAATTCCATTATTTCTTGTACATGAAGGAGAAAGTTTTTCCCCAATCTGCAATGCAAATCTGAAACCCAAATTTTTGGGTGAAGAAAGGGGTTGCCACATGCCAAGCCCTCATTGGCGCGACCATCCTTAGTCAACTCTGGTCCTAGCGAAGTTAGCCAATAACTGTCATGTAATTCACTGATTGGTGTTGTGGAAATTTTGTCGTTAACGATTTAAATGTTGTTAGTAAAAAGGACCAAATTTAACATAAATTACGAAATTAGAAATTACATTGAACATTCGAAAAAAAAATGAGTCTCACATCGAACAATGTTTACGTAAATAGGAACCAACAGTGGTATTAAATCTTATCTATTTTATTTCATGTAAATATTTTTCTTGGGTCTTATGATAATTGTTGAATGGGTCTTGTTAGACTACGATCTTTATTGTTGAATGGGTCTTGTTAGACTACGATCTTTATTGGGTCGAGTATGTACATTTATGAATCTATGAATATGAAAATATCTCAAAAGTTTACTTTTAAATTATGTGAATTGAAAATTTACAGAGTGAAAAAGTTTTTCTTTCTATTTTTGGATCATAAAATTTGGAAGTTATTTTTTATGAAAAATAAATAAATTATACAATTTAAAAATTCTTTTTAACTTTTAAATTATTCAATTTAAAAATTATTTTTATATGGAAAAAGCTTTCAAGAAGTATCTTCCAAATTCAAAAGTCATTTTTTTTAATTTGAGTCATATAATTGAAATTTTTCTTCTAAATTGTACCATCTAAACTTTTTTATGAAAAAGTAACTTTTAAATTGTTCAATACAAAATATATATTTTTCTTAATTCATATACAAATTAGGATAATAACAAGAGAAGAGACAATAATAGCAAGGAAGTGGCGATGACAAGGTAATAATGCGAAGGGGGTTACTCCCTACTAGAGCTGTCAATTTTTTTCAAAGCCCCAAGGCTAATCCTGGCCCAATTTATATTTAGCCCTGTTTTTGTTGACCCACACCTTAGGGGCTTTTTTAAAGCCTCTGGCCCCCAAAGCCCCCATCAGATGGGTTGTAAATGAAGTAGGGCCGGGTTAGCCCCCTAGCCCCAATTTCTTTTGAACAACCACTTCTGAGCACTTAACGGTCTCTCCCTCACTCTCGCCACCCCTCCCTCCACCTTCTCCCACCGTCTCACCCCGTCATACTGGACCCCGGAGGAAACCTCTGCCCTCATCGACGCCTTCCGTGACAAGTGGTACTCCCTCGGCCGCACAAACCTCAAAGCCACCCACTGGCAAGAGGTCGCCGATGCCGTCACTGCCCAGTGCCCCAACGCTTCCGCCACTGCCAAAACCGCCGTCCAGTGCCGCCACAAAATGGAAAAACTCCGCAAACGGTACCGCACCGAAATCCAATGCCTCCGCTCCCTCCCTCTCCCTCGCCTCATCAACAACTCCACCACCGCCTCACCCTCCTCCTGGGTTCACTTCAAATCCATGGATTCCATGGAAAAAGGCCCCAACAAACCCCACACCGACACCACCACCGCCACCAACCCCAACACCCCCACCAACAACCTCAATTTCCCCGACGATTTCCAACTCAATCTCTAACGCAATCTAATCTCGTGGGTTCATCTTTAACGCAATCTAATCTCGTGGCTCCATCCCCTCCTAGATCTACTCTCTAACCGGTACCAATTTTACATTCCTGCTTTCTTCGATTCATTGCAACGAATTCCAATGTGTCTCCATTGTTTTTTCATCTTGTATCTCCCCCATTTCACGATCTATGCTCAATGTCTCTGCTATGTTCGATTTCAATTGAACTCAATGTTGGAAATGCCGTTAGTGCTTCTGGTTTTCTACCAGCATCAATTAACCATCTGGGTCATTTCTAATACCCTAATAAATTGAATGTTTAAAGTTGTATACTTTCATGACTGTGTATGCTCCATGGATGGATTTTTCAATTGGGTTTTGATTAAGCTCTCTTTATGTGTTTGTGCATCATGTCACTTGGGGCGCTGTAGTTATATAACTGTGTTTTTGGATAAACTTATATATACAGAAGGAAACACTACACTAAACCAAACATACCCCATATAAATGAGCTTTGATGTTGTTTAGCTGAGATTTCTATTTTATCGCACTGTGGTAATTATGATTTTATGGGTAATTGAGCATTCAGCAATAGACAGGTGTGTTTAGTCTCAATTTGTATTCTTTCTTCACAGGCTGTAGTAAGCTGTGGCTACCTGAGCTCCTTCGGGATGTTATTAATAGATTGGAAGCAAGCGAGAGTACATGGCTTGGTCGTAAGCATGTCGTGGTGACATACTATCTCTTCCTCTGCCTCAGTCCTGGTAAGCTTTCCTTTGTTGACACTAACATATATGAATTTATCTGATCATCTTGTTTTTTTCTTTCTTTAATTTGCTTTTACTGTGTAATTTTTGAGCTTATGGCCCCTGTCTTCTAAAATAGTAGTCTTGTTTTTACTAGTTAGACTAATTCTACAATTGAATGCTTTACAGTCTTTCTTTGCTGGTTTGGCTGCCTCAGGAGCTCTAGCTTCTGGTTTGAGACTTGTCACCAAAGTGGGTTTTGAGAATTCAAAGAATGGTCTTCGGAAAGGGACTAGTATGTTACTCTTATTCACTAATGGACATTGCCACATATCAGTTTTACTCACTTGTTTTTGCATTATGGCAATTTTATACAGCATTGTAGATTTGGTTGTCATCCATTAACTCTTAAGATTGTTGTTCTTTGACACAAGATTGATTATTTCCTCATTTTGCATTGCTATTTTTTGCAATCTCTACCGTTTTTTAGTTTTTCTGCATAATTCTATACGCATTTTACATCCCTAAGTTGTCCATAGTAAAATATTACAGTAATGTAACATTTATAAATAGCTGTTAAAGAAATTAATAAACTAAGCTCCAGGAAGTATATTACAGTAAGCTAAAAGACTTGAAACTATTGCAGGTTGGATTTGTTGCTAAAAATCAAGACCGGTTGAGCAATAAACAACTATTTCTATAGAACATTGATCTCGCAGCTGATTTGTTTCTAATATATGTGTTAACACTATCAATTTTCCCTGGATTTTTGTATGAAAATACTGGATCTCACCAGCTAGGAACATGGTAAGCGTGTATTAATTCCCAATCTTTTGGTAATCTAAATGCGTTTTCACACGGCTCAATATCCAGATATATTCCCCTTATCAAATGCTTGACGTTTTATTTATCAAATGTTTGATCTTTTTTATTTATTTTTGGATATATTTGTGTATGAAATTTGAGTTCACTGATGCTGTTTTACAGTCAACTACAAATGGTATTCCTGATCTTTTAAAGAAAAATATCGTGATGTTCTGAACTCTGTTGCCAGTTTACCTGCATTTTTCTGGTTTCTGAAAATGCAATGGATCAGGAACGTTTTTGGCGAAGTTCTTTATGTAATTTTTCAGTTCTTACTGCGTTTACTCAACCTGTAGTTACAGCAACTTAATGATTCAGCATTTAAAACTTTTCTTTGGCTATTCAAGAACATTTGTCACAGCTAGGTGGTTATTATCTGCTGTATTTGAATTGATATGATGGGTTAGCAGAATTGCTTTGTGTTTCTATTTTTCTAATGCTAATGCTGATTTATTTCTTCTTCGTGATGTGTATTCTGCACAGACTTGCAATCTTATTTTACTCATTGCAGTGCTTTCTAGATTCCTGTTGATTCCAGCATTTTTTCTACATAAAATTTTGTATATAAAATTTTGTAAAAAGGAAGGCCCATGGGCTAGCCCTGACCCATAGGGCTTTGGAGGTATTTAGCCCTGTGGGCTTTTTAAATAAAGGGCTTTTTTGGCCCTGTGGGTTTTTTTGGCCCCAACCCATGTGGGCTAGGGCCAAGCCCTATCATGGGGGCTTATTTGACAGGTCTACTCCCTACACCATCCCACGTTGCTTCTAACACCACCACACTTTTTAAAAACTCCAAAACTATCTTTTATATTTTAAAAAATTCTACACCTCCACTTCTTTTCTTCAACTGATATCAATCACCTTTGAAGTAAAAATTATTTAACGAATGTTTAACGGACCAGCTGAACCTCCATCAGACCTAAGCTTATACCAGCAGATATTCTATGATGAAGGGTATAACCTCAAAGTTGTTGCCCCTAACATCAACACCAGCCTTCTCACCACTAAGGAGAAACCTTTCGAGCTTGAACTTCAATGGGTCTGACCACTCCTTAGGGTCACGTCCTATGGCCTAAACATTCACCATGAGAGTTGCACCTTTGGGAATGTGGTAACCAAATATCTCAGCTTTTTTAAACAAATCTTGGAATAGAAAGAGTGGTTGGTGGGTGTAATCATAATGTTTCCTTCACCACAACCTGTAAGTAAGGGAGTTGGGGCAAGTCACCCTTGCCAATGTGTTGGTGGCATACACGTTCAACAACAGTCCCAATTTCACAGCTTTTGAGCCTGAACTTGCCAAATCACATGTAAGTCTTTCTTGCATATATTTTGTTTTGGTTAGTTTACGCATTAGAAGATCCTTTAAACATTAGAAGACCCTTTAAACGATGTCAACATCCGTGAACGGATATCAACATCCGTTTATCCTTCAACGGATGTTGATATCTGTGCACACCGTTTAAAAGTGTAACACATATTCACATCCGTTTAAATATTACTCAAGGATAAAAAGGGAATGGGGAGGTGCATGGAGCAGTGTGTGGTGGTGGAGGGAATAACACCCTAATGCGAAAACGGTGGGCCCAAATGTACTAAGCCCAATTACCTAGAAAGTATGGGTTCACATAGAAAGTATGGAGACATTTCATCCTGCACCTCCAAGAGCTTCAACATCCACCTTCAATATTTTTTAAAATTCTCATTTTATCATGCAATTAAAATGTTAATAAATTTATAAAAATAAAAAGGAATTTGATCAAAGATTATTTCTGAATATTAAAACAGTTCTCTTTTCCCTGCATACTCATTTCTCATTTCTCATTTCTCTCTCCCTTTTCACTTCCTATTTGTTTTCTCCATGTCCGGTTCTTTCATTTTTTTCTCGCACAACCCTCACACAGTCTATTCTAATTAATTAATTAATTATTATATTTTGATTAAATTTTGTTTATTTGAATTAATTAATGTTTTATAGTTTTTTAATTTTTTATAATTTAAAAATATTTAGTTATTCTTTTTAATGAAATATTAAGATTTTATAATTATATAAATGTTTTAATTAATTAAATTATTTTGAATTAAAAAATTTAGTTTGTAATTATTTAATATTTATTTATTTTAAATTTTTTAGAATTTAAAGTATTTGATTTGTAATAATAAATTATTTAATTAATTAATTTGATTAAATTTTTGTTTTGAATTATTTGATGTTTAATTTGTTTTATAGTTCTTTTACTTTTTTTATAATTTTAAGATATTTTGTTACTTTTCAAATGAAATATTAGGATTTTATAATTATTTAAATATTTTGAATTAATTAAATTTTTTAATGAAAGTTTTTAGTTTGTATTTTAAATACCAATATTTTCATATGCATTTTAAACATTAAAATTTTTTTACGAAATTAAACAAAGTCATAAAAAACTATTCAAAATTGCATGTGAAAATTTTTGTATAAAATATTGCTTGTGAAAAAATTACTATTTTACGAAATTATTTTTTTATGAAATTATTTTTTTTATGTAAAAGAGTTAACATGTGAAATTGTTTTTGTGAAATATCTAGGTTTAATTGCTTCCTTTGTCCCCACTTTGGTTGAATTGTGTCAAATTCATCCTCATTTTTAAAAAAGTTTCATTGTCATCCTCACGTGGTGTAAAAGTGTCAATTGAATCCAAACATTGGAAATATTTGTGTCAATGTAGTCATCTCCGTTAACTACACACTAACTGCGTTAAGTGACTGATTATTTGGCACTAAAGAAGTAAAACGTGGCAAATGAGTCACAGTAGTGGTTGTGACGTGTTTGGTGATTTGTATTTAGGGTATTTGTACACTAAAGAATTAAAATCAGAATTCATTTAGGGTATTTCTATTTGTGAACGAAGTGCGATTGGGGCTTTTGAAAGCAGAGCGCGTTTGGTCATTTGGAAGCGTTTGGTGCTTTGGAAGTGTGAAGTGGGTTCCATTCGAAGGTCCATTCGAAGGTACGTGTACATTGCTTTCGTTGGTTTTATGGTTGCTTTGGTGTGTGTGTTTGCTTCGTGTGTGTGTTTGCTTTTGTTGTGGTCCCCCATGAACTATTATCTCTGTTTGTTGTTGTCCCCCATTATGGGTGTTGTGTGTGGTCCCCCATTGTAGGTTAAAGTCAATCTTTATGCTGTGTTTAGGGTTCAGTACAAATTTGTTTTAATTGTTTATGGTCTGTTTAAAGTGCTTTGTGGAAGTTTTTTCGTTGGCTTAGGAAGTGGCAATGTCATTGACTCATCAGTGTTGTTCGTCTTGCTCATGGGGGAGCTGTCGTGCCGTTTCATCCAGAGGATTGGTTCAAACTAACATATGTCATTGTGGGGAAGTTGCTGTGTTGAGAGTGGCGAAAACTGTGAAGAACGAAGGCAAACAATTTTGGGGATGCCCTAATTACAAGGTTTGTTCAATGGCTGTAGTTTCATTTTAGTGATTAGTTTATTTTTTGAGTAATGAAATGTTTGTGGTTGGATGTTTTGAACAGCGGACTCGAAACGAAGAACTTCAAGGATGCAATTATTTTAAATGGTGCAATGAAGCTAATTTGGATGAAAGGGATACTATTATTGCTAGGCAAAGGAGGAAAATTATTAGTCTGGAGAAATCTGCTATGGTTTCTCAGAAATGGGAGAAGCAATTAACATGGATGCTATGTTTTATGGGGTTTATTAATGTGATCCTTGTTTGTATCTTGTTTAAAATTCCATGACTATTTTGTATTAGACAATGTGTTGTATTAGACAGTTGTTGAAAATGAATGAAAAATCTGAATTTCTGCTTTCAATAGCTAATTGGCAGTGATATTGTTGAAGAAGGTGGATGTTCTTTCAATAGTTAAGTTGTAGTGATATGGTTGAGACAGGAACAATTTGATGACAGCTAAGTAAACTCTCCAAATATAACATGCAGCCAATAAAATAAATTCAAATTTGATGACAGCTAAATTCAAATTTGATGACAGCAACAATTTAATGGCTACTGTACAAAGGTAACATTTGGTCATTACCATCTCTTCCAACTGCTGTTAACAATTCACCCCCATATTTCCCTTTCAAGAAACACCCATCCAAACCTACAATGGGCCTACATGATATGAAACTCACCTTACATGCCTTCAAACAAACATAAAGTCTCTTGAATACTTGGTTCCCCTCGTTAGGTTCTACACTAACTTTGACAGTTGATCCAGGATTTGACCTAAGCAGCTCATTGGCATAGTCATATACCCTTTTATATTGTTCTTCAAAATCACCTTCAATTTTCTTGTGTGCCATTTTCTTTGCCCTAAAGGTTGTTGACCGAGACACATTAATATTCCATTTCTTACAAACTTTGTTTTGGAGGTTAGTCAAATTAATATTTGGATTTTCTTTTATGGTCTTCTCTAACCTCCCACTTAACCATTTTGATGTCACTAAACGCACATTAAATTCTCTACTGCAGGTATGCTTGTTTATAATCTTCCTTAACTGCCATGTATTTTGGGCAGCCTTATATGCACAATATGCGTACCATGGGCACTTCCCTTTTGCCCCACAACATTTAACAGAAACTCTTGTTTTATCATTTTTAAAAACCTTCAATTTCCTACCATTGTCTACACCGTAGCTTCTTATTGCTTCTGTGAAATCTTTTTTTTCACTGAAGAATGTCCCCACTTCCCAGTTATAGTGTTCCATACTTTTGGGCAATGAAAAAATGCCAAAATTTCCATAACGGTCTCTATCATCATTTGATGAATCACTTAATACAACGCTGTCTAAACTTTCAGATTCCCAAGAATTGTCAGATAAACCTCTGTCATGTACATGCTGTAATGGAGGACACTTCCCACTTGGTCCACCCACTTCAACTTCCTCACTACGGTTACAAAAATCATCTTCACTCAACACATCCTCTTCATCTCCATTCCAACTTCTAACATCGTAGTCATCATGTCCCCCATCCTCTCTCTCAGCCTCTGCCTCCACAAAATTATCACTGTCAGCCTCTACACCCTCTCCTAAAACAGCCCCAACATCCTCTCCCTCAGCCTCTGCATCCACAAAGTTATCACTGTCAGCCTCTACACCCTCCCCCAAAACAGCCCCAACAACCTCTCCCTCAGCCTCTGCCTCCACAAAGTTATCATTAACAGCCTCTACACCCTCCCCCAAACCAGCCCCAACATCCTCTCCCACAACCTCTGCCTCCACAATGTTATCATTGTCAGCCTGTACACCCTCCCCCAAAACAGCCCCATCAGTGTCTCCCTCAGCCTCTGCCTCCACACAATTATCATTGTCAGCCTGTACACCCTCCCCCAAAACAGCCTTCTCACACTCTTCCTCACACTCTACCTCTACACGATTATCACTGTCACCCTCCCCCAACATATGAACGTACTCAGGATCTGACACCATGTGTACAACATACAGGTGAGATTGACCATTCAAAATGGCAAGGTTGACCAGATGACATGCACCCTTGTCATCAGATAATAGTTCTAACCTTCCTTCTAACACAGTACCACCACCCACTGCATACCACAACTCTTTAACATTAATATAGCCCATCTCCTTCAAAATGGACATAATTTCAAAGTAGCTCCATCTATCTGGGTCAATTTTTAAAGTAGATGTTTGACCAAACTCATATTTAAATGACCCATCATTCACAAATTTGCCCCCATGGTGAAAGACCACTTCGACATCACAGTTAGGCATCCTAAACTAATATAAAAAATCATGTCAGTCTAACTTTACCCAAATAACACTACATTTAATTGACCAAAATAACACTACATTTACATATCAGGATACGACTGTCAACCCATCAGGGTACAACACTTCCACAAAGCACTTTAAACAGACCATAAACAATTAAAACAAATTTGTACTGAACCCTAAACACAGCATAAAGATTGACTTTAACCTACAATGGGGGACCACACACAACACCCATAATGGGGGACAACAACAAACAGAGATAATAGTTCATGGGGGACCACAACAAAAGCAAACACACACACGAAGCAAACACACACACCAAAGCAACCATAAACCCAACGAAAGCAATGTACACGTACCTTCGAATGGACCTTCGAATGGAACCCACTTCGCACTTCCAAAGCACCAAACGCTTCCAAATCACCAAACGCGCTCTGCTTTCAAAAGCCCCAATCGCACTTCGTTCACAAATGGAAATACCCTAAATGAATTCTGATTTTAATTCTTTAGTGTACAAATACCCTAAATACAAATCACCAAACACGTCACAACCACTACTGTGACTCATTTGCCACGTTTTACTTCTTTAGTGCCAAATAATCAGCCACTTAACGCAGTTAGTGTGTAGTTAACGGAGAAGACTACATTGACACAAATATTTCCAATGTTTGGATTCAATTGACACTTTTACACCACGTGAGGATGACAATGAAACTTTTTTAAAAATGAGGATGAATTTGACACAATTCAACCAAAGTGGGGACAAAGGAAGCAATTAAACCAAATATCTAAAAGCTAATAAATTATAAAACTTCTAAATTATACAAAAAAAAATTGGACTAACAATGTCATAATTCGAATTTAACAAAAATAAAATATCCGAATGTTACTTTATCGGAAATCCAATTTTTCTTTATTAGCTTTCAATATTTTGATAAAGAGAGAATCGGATATATCTGATATTTTTTTAAAATTTTCATATATGATATATACATTTCATATTAATTTTATTTTTTCAATTTTTTTATTATATTTAATAAATTCATACAAATTATTTTTAATATTAAAAATTATCTAATTAAATATTTATAAATTCGTACAAAAATTAAAAAATAAAATATAAACTAATACAATAAATTTAAAACTAATATAACGAAACATTTAAAACAAGAATTGGATATGAACATCTCATTCTTTCTAAATCGGATGTCTATATTTATTTTTCCTGTATCGTGATTTTCAAATTTTCATATTTTTTCGAAGCATTACTCTTTCTCATATATACATTGAATGTAACATATATATATATATATATATATATATATATATATATATATATATATATATATATTTATAAATCTTAAAATATAAAATCATGAAATAGATGAGAGGAGAACATTAAATGAAGGTTTAATCATTCATTAAGTCCCTATTTTCGCATGGAATCTCAATTTCGTCCCTTTCTTTCTGAAAATATCAATTGGGTCCCAATTTTATGAAAATTGCAACAAATGGATCCTTTCCGTTAAATTGTCTCCAACGACGTTAGTGTGTGTTTGACGTGGCACGCTGTAGTCAGTTTCTTAACTGACGTGGCACGAGTTTTTTAATTGACGTGGATTAATGATGTGCACACCGTCACCTCCCTCACGGCATATCCGTGTCCATTAAGCACACTGAGATGTACTCAAGGGCAAACTGGGTAACTTAAAAAAATTAAGTGCAGCCCTGCAATTGAGAAATCATGGGGAAAAAAATTGGTACTCCAAATCAGGGTTTGTGGGAGAGAAAAAAAATCGTTCTTTCTTGGATTCGAGAGTTCGTGGGATAGAGAAAAAAAACCGTTCTCTCTGCAAAATTGTCTATATTCTTCTTAATCTCATCAATCGCAAACCTAACACCTTCCTCATTTTTCAGAGCAAAATCAGCACTCTGCAACATAGATTCAATCTTTATTTCCAATTGGTCAATGAGCACCCGAATATTGACGCTTTGCTTTTCATAAATTGATTGAAACAAGGAATAAAACTCTTCAGTGAAAGGTCCCTAGCTTCCTTGAAACCCTTGAGCTCTTGAAATGTCTTCAAATAAGTAAACCCTTCAACCCCATTTTGCACCTCTTCCTCAAAATAAGTAATTGCAAATTTAACGATAACATGCCTTTCGCGTGCTCGATTCAAGCATTTGTCAAGAAAGAAAGCTTTTTTTTTTCTCTCCCACGAACCCTAATACGGAGTCCCAATTTTTTTTCCCCAATCTGATTTTGATTTTTCAATTGCAAGGCTGCACATAAATTTTTTTAATTTGGAGAGGGTTGTCAAGGATTTTTGGAGGCTATGCGGTTTGCGGAATTAGGGTTGGGTCGTCAGTCCGCGAAAATGGGAAGGGTTGAGAGGGGAGTGGCTGTAGACTGGTGCCAGAAAATATGGGGTCCAAGAGGAGACGTCGCCGGAATATATTATCATTGCAGAGAGAATGGGATTCTGTAATTGAATTGCCAACTTTGCCCTAATTGAATTTTCCCTATTTTAATTTAATTTTTAATTCAAAATTTAAAATAATAAAATTTATTCACGTAATGACACGTGTGTTAAAAATAACACTGTCAGCATACCAGGTCATACAACACTTAACGCCGTTTGATACTATTTAACGGAAAGGATCCATTTGTTGCAATTTTCATAAAATTGGGACCCAATTGATATTTTCAGAAAGAAAGGGACGAAATTGAGATTTCATGCGAAAATAGGGACTTAATGAATGATTAAACCTTAAATGAAATAAGGTGAGGGGTGCAAACACTCAAGAGGTGAAATGGGGTACAGGTCTTGAAAATAATATATTCAACGTTTTGAAAGCTTCATTTAATGTCTGAACAAAATTTTTCACTAAATCATTTTTAATTTATAACCAGCTCTATTAATTAGAAGGTATTTATAGAAATTGAGGATGAAAGGTTGCAGGTGAAGAATAAAACACGGGACTATGACTTGGGAGAAAAGGAGTATGGTCATTCTAATCTAGTCCAATTCTTTTTTAACAATATATCTATAATAATAAAATTATCTGAAATATTTATCAAGAATTCTGTATAGCATTTACTTTACATAGTTTCATAATATAGATTGTGATATTTTTTTTAACTATTTTAGAAATGGTCACTAATGAAAATAACGTACTAGGCGTAAAAGATTATAATTTTTTTCATAAACATAGTCCACACGATATTTCAAAGTAAATAATAATAATCAAAGACTAGTTTGTGTTTGGGACGTGGATTTCATCAGTCTAATATTAATTTTAATAATTTAGAAATCGATCTTGGAACCACTAGGTCAACCCCATTATCCCAAGATAATCCTTACAACTAATAGTTTGATTATTCTAAAATTTTATTTTATTTTTAAATAACCTAGTACGAAAGAGATTTATTTATATAAATTATTTTTAACATTATACAATTGATGTAAATTCCACTAATATAGAAACTAAAATTTTCTTATCAGTTACTTAAAAACCATTGTTAAAGATGAAAATGCCTAGGCAATAAGGATGGCAATGACAGCAATTATGACAAACATTCGTGACCCAGTATGAAGGGTAATCTTTTCAGTATAAGGTGCATTTAGTAATCAAATTTTCTTCTCGCACCTCTTTTTTTTCTTCGTCACCCTCATTTATTAAAATGTATTAAAAACTCTAATTTGAGAGGTGTACATATTTCATTTTCTTCTTCTTATCTTATGCAATTCAAAATATACTTTTTAATATATTTTAAAATATATATTCCAAAATATTTCTGCATCCTAAAATATATTCTAAAATATATTAAAAAACTAGAACATTAAATGTAACTTTTATCTTTTATTATAATTTTAATGAAAACTAATTGTGTCAGCTGTATGGGAGTGCAGGAAAAAAAATGGAGGTACATGAAGTTACAGCCCAATAATCTTCATGCACGAAGAAAGAACCAACTATAATATTTCTTATTTGAACCGTAAATATAACGCCATGAAACACTTCAAAAAATTACAATTTCTATTAAGTGTTATGCTTCCAAACTTTTAAATGATTTTATATTCTAAATTCATCATAAACCTTACAAATATTTGCATAAAAGATTAAAAATTTGAATATTTTTGGTAAAAATAAATAATGGAATGGTCAAATATAAAAATAGAAAAAGCTTAAAAACATAAGCAATCGATATTTAGCATAGACCAAAACATAGTTATAAAAATTACAGTCAAGCCAATCAACAAGAAACTGTTATGACCAAACAAAAATTCCACGAGTATGTACAAGTCTTCATGTTTGTGTAAATTATCAAAACATTTAAAAACCAACATATAGCTCATGCAGCATCCTTTCAAGCTCTGTCTATCAACGGACATAAACTGATTAATATTGTCAACTATTATGCAGTTACAGCAGCATTGTGCATCTCTACCAAGCTGTAAAATAAAGATTGAAAGTACAAAGTCAGCATTATATATCCATAAAAATAGGATTTTCTTGTACATCACCCGATTACAAGATGGTTTTTGTTAGGCAATACATATTGAATCACTCAGGATAACTGTTCTGTTTTTTTTTCCTTTAAGTGTCCTAATTATTCTTCGTTGAAAGTGAACTGTTAGATATTATAGTACTGAGTAACTTTATAATTGCCAATGGTCATTTGAAGAATATTGTATTTTCACTTTTAATTACAGAAACACCACCTTTGCAACTACTTAATGATGAAGCTATTCTTAGGAAAGATCCTAGGAATTTCTCCTTGCCTCAAGTTCGTGTATATTTCAATTCCTAAGGTCAAAAGGCTAGTTACTAAAAATTAGGTCTTGTGCATTCAAGGAACATAAAGCTTACCTATTTTGGAAGAACCTCTTTGTGTGCCTTAAATGAGAGAATGACATTCCAAGCCAAAGCAATAACATTAGCAGCAAGGACCTGAAATTATGTTCATTTACTTTAAACTCCACAATAACATTAATAAAATGGAGAAGCAAATATAAGAATATTGAAGAAAGCATTAGTTTCTATTGCCAAGGAATACTGTCAACAGCAAATACAATCTGGTAGGGTAAGACGAAATATATCCATCTGAAATGTCAACAAGCATAACCAAAGATAGCTCCATTCCACTGATTTTAGACATTTGAGAACTTCTCAATGTAATTAAAGAACTTTGAGTAAAGAGTATATGTGTGTGAATGTAAATGTTTGCTTTACATAAAAAAATGGAACAATGAACTGCTAACGACTGGGAAGCCTTGTCAACCGACTAAGAAAGCCAAATGGCATCCCATTTTCATATGATATAATACTTGAAAACAAGGGACCAAAAAGATGCATCCCAGAGATCCAAATATGTTGCGAGATGAAGATGGAAATGTTAATAAAAAGTTCCTTCATTATGTTCATTTTTCCGTTGTTCAGCTAAAAAGGGATTAGAAAGTAGTATGAGAGTGTTAGGTTCCTGGGTTTGGAACCTAACAAGAACACACTCAAAAGATACAAACAGAAATGGAAGAATGAGTTTTGCTATTATTCACCGTAAAAGAATCTCTTTACAAGGACTGGGTTTGGGAGCATAACCTCCCTCTAGAGAGCCTAACCTCCCCCCTCAGGATGATAAACCCTGTTAGAACTACAATCAAAACAATCGACACCCCACTACAATTGTTTATTTGCTATTTATACAACCAATAACCCCGCTCTTCCTAACTGCTAAGGCAGTTAAGGCAGTTAGGCATTTAATGTTTTATTCTTTCTCTCGTAAACTCTCCATCACTAACATTACACCCCGCTGCCGAACAACCTTGTCCTCAAGGTTGGAAACGGGAAACTTGTCCGCTCGGTCTCTCCTGCTGATACCATTCGGCCGCTCGGTCTGTTATCGCTACCGCTCGGTCTATCCTGTTGATACCGTTCGGTTGTCCCCCGTTACCGTTCGGCTTGATCAGGAGGCTTGGGTGGTGGCAAATCCTCCTCTTCATCGTCTTCCTCATCCTCTGCTAAGAGTACCACCCGCAGGCTCCTTTCTAGACAATGGTGACCGGCGCGAATGGTCCTCCACATCGAAAACATCGCCCCTCTTCTTTTCTCTTCAGGAACTCAGGATAGGGCAGGTTCCTCACATTCGACCTCTGTTGTCACTCCCGCCCATACCGTTCGGTTTTCCCCCGTTACCGTTCGGTCTAGTGTTGGCACTCGTTGTGACTTCTTCTCTTCTCACCGATCGTACGCTTTCTGCCCCGCTCGGTCGACTCGGATTTGGGCGATTGATCTCGTTTCTTGTTTCTGCCCCGATCGCTCGTTCCCAAGATTGCGAATTCTTGGTCGCATTCCAACTTCCCCCTTTCGTCCTGAGCGCCGCGTCCTCCACGTCTCTCGCGATTCTCATCGCCACCGTCAACTCCTGGGGGTCCTGAATTCGCACCTGCCCCTTGATGTCCTCGCGCAAACCGGCGAGCAAATAGCCCAACACCTGTTCTTCCGATACGCCCCTGGTTTGCCCTACCAGTATTTTGAAATCGCGAACGAACTCTTCCACGGTACCCTCCTGCCGCAGGGTCGCCAATCGTTTGAACACCGTCCCCCGGAATCCGCCTCCAAAACGATTGACCATGGCTGCCTTAAGGCCTTCCCAAGAACGGTTCTTGGCCTTTTCTTTCCAAAACTTAAACCAGTAAGCCGCACTGCCCTCCATGCTAACATACGCGAGCTCCACCTTTTCTTCTTCTCCCGTCACTTTCTGTATATCGAAAAATCGCTTCGCCCTATTGATCCAACTAAGGGGTTCGAGCCCTTCGAATGTGGGTAAATCCACCCGTTTCCACCACGGTCTCTGATCTTCCTGGCGATCGCCGACCCCTCTGCCTCTATCATCCTCCTCTCGTTGCCGTGGATTCTCGTTCACGGAGCTATCGTCTAACTGCCCCTCTGTGTTATTAACCTGCAGCCCCAGTATCCTCATTATCTGTTGTAAGTCCCTTCGTACAGCGGCAGACTCTGCCTTCATCCCCTCCATAGTGATCTCAATTGCCTCCAATCGTCCCTCCGTACTTCTCTCCATTATCGTTTTCGTGCCCAATTTGGATCCGACAGTTTCTTGATCCTTCACCCCCACTTCGAAACGGCAGGTCGGACCAATTGTTAGGTTCCTGGGTTTGGAACCTAACAAGAACACACTCAAAAGATAGAAACAGAAATGGAAGAATGAGTTTTGCTATTATTCACCGTAAAAGAATCTCTTTACAAGGACTGGGTTTGGGAGCATAACCTCCCTCTAGAGAGCCTAACCTCCCCCCTCAGGATGATAAACCCTGTTAGAACTACAATCAAAACAATCGACACCCCACTACAATTGTTTATTTGCTATTTATACAACCAATAAACCCCGCTCTTCCTAACTGCTAAGGCAGTTAAGGCAGTTAGGCATTTAATGTTTTATTCCTTCTCTCGTAAACTCTCCATCCCTAACAGAGAGTATCTATTGAAAGATCAATAGAAATTTCTTTTTTCAAGAACTATGAATTTCCACGAGGACTAATCGACTAAATAAAATCCCAATTCGTTTAAATGAATTTCAAGAAAGAAAATTAAGCATTGGTGAAGTCAAATTAAACATGGATCTTCAATATTAAAATGCCAACATGTATCATAGTGGTGAACAGATTTATGTTGAAGTAAAATCCCCAGTGTGCGTGCATGGGTCTACCAGTCTAACCTGAAATTGTTGTGGAACAAATCTGAAGTTGAGAAATTGAAAAGGTATCCATAGTTTCCAGTTAGCTTGAACTGCAGAGAACCACTCCTACAAAATGAAATTTGTAGATGAATATACAATAATAAACATGACAACATTGATAACCACTCTTTGAATACATTTTAACAAAAGCGAGTAAGTTAAACACACACCTGTTTTAGCTTGGGTACAGCTTGTGATGGATTTCCCTCAAGTGTCACCAATGTAGCTAAGAAAACTCCAATGAATATGGGAGAAAATAAGAACTGTGAAAAGATTTTGTAACATTCAAAATTAAACCATCACACAAAAGCACAAAATTAATTAATAACTGACAATGTGGAGTAGGGAGTGTATTGGAGGACCACTAGAAATATCTCACCTGATCAAGTACAAGCCGCAAAAATGCACCTGATGCTCCAGGAAGTGTAACCAATTTACTCAGATACAAATACCTATAAATTAAAAAAAAAATGTCAGGAAGAGCAATGGAATGAGACAGACTTGACAAATTTATGAGCCTTCATCGAAACTCATGTGACCATGGCGGAAAATTTCCTAAAGATAGACACCACAAATATCAGAAATCAATCTCCATGGATTCTTCTAATAATATTCATTAGGGTAATGAATAAATATTATCAACATTATTAAAAAATCCTATACCAAGGACCTAACAACATATTGCACTTATTACTACTGTTGTTGGGTTGCGATGTCATTATATTATTTAAATTACGTCACAAATTCATACTTATTAGGCTATACAAAGAGTCTACTTTCCAGACATGCCAACATAGATTCCAGGGAATTACCAAAAATGTAATGTTGGACCCACTAAAGTAAAACCGAGAAAAGTGAAGACAAATGTCCTCTTCAAGTCCAGTGACTGCACTTGATCTATTGCAAGCTGTAGAAAATAAGATTAAATTAATTAAAAAAATTAACATATATGAATGAAAGCATAGGCAAGCAATGCTACAAAATGTAAATTAAGGATTGACCAAAAAAGTAATCCTTTTAGAATCCATATAAAAGGTAATGACAAATAAAGCTTGATACCATTAGCAATGAGAATAGACCAAAAATGCCTCGAAAGGCAAGAGATAAATTTCAGAAACAAAATTAAAAAGAAAAAAATCAATTTACTTCTAAGACAGAGGCACAAAGTACGGCAACCACTAGACCAGTTCTCGTTGATTTCAGAGCATAACATATTTCAACTTGCAAGCGTATATCATCTTAAGGACTCTATCAGTCTGTGTGACAATAGTGTAGCAGTCTGTAACGTCTTTTAATAAATTTATACCAGTCTTGAGCAAATGACATCCCGGTCTAACCATGTTTGCTTATAATTGGAAGGTAAATAGCAGTAACATTGCACTACTTAGACTTCAGATTTCTCTATGCCTACATCTCTTCCATCTCACCCCTTAATAATCTTCTCGGTTTTCATTTTCCATTTGGAGTCCAAAGCAATGGATTAATAACTTAATAGTCCAACCCAGCCATCAAGACATCACTTTTTTTTATTGTAGCCTAAACTCAATGTTCAAAATATTTTCTAACTGCCAATTTGAGTTTATGGTAAATTCATCATAAATGTTATAAATAAACTGCGCGAATTTGGTGCTGCTTGGATTTCTTTATGTGCCAGTTCCGTAATCTCCATTCATGTCATCACATCCTTTTTCAAAACAACTCTTGATTTCACGAATTTGAGCATAACTCCATCTCCCCTAACTTTTTAAATTCTCGGGGAAACCTTGCATGTTTGTCACAGACAACAAGGTGACAAATTATCATAAAGCAGAGCACTTAAACCATATCTAGATAGCACAAAAGTAAAAACACTACTCTATTCTATGCAAAAAGTGTCTCTATGTATATCATACATTTTGAAACAGTAATGAAATATAACCAAAACAATTGAAAGAGAAAGGGGAACAACAGTGTAATACCTGGCAAATCAAATCACCAGTTAGATTCAAAAGTGCAGAAGTTAGAGCTTTCACCGCAACAGGATATTTTTCAAGTAGAGCCAAGTACCTGTAGTAAAACCATGTTACATTCTCAAAAGAAAGCTATATTATTCAGACAAAAGGTTAAGTGTTTCTCTCATACACAGAGCAAACAAGTTAGAATCTTCTTGGCAAACACGTATAAAAGAAAAAAAAATGAAATAAACTCTTTTAATAAATGATTATTATCATGTTATTGTTCTGCATGTGCTTATTATCCAAACAAGACATCAGTAACCTTAGACAAAAATAAAGGGCACATGCTACATAAGGTTGCATGTTGATATTTGTTTACCATGACAACAAGGACCACTTCTGTCCTCCATTTCCGCCGCCGCCGCCGCCGGAATTCGAACCGCCAGAGCCACCGGAATTCGGACCGTTGGAGCCACCGTTGCCACGAGCGCCGTTTCCGCCTGAGCCTCCGTCGGAGAGGGAAAAGAGGCGGGAATTGCGTATGCGGAGGAGGGAGGGTTTGAAGGGGGTGGCGGTGTGATTGAAGTTGAAAGGGTGAGAGAGGAGCAAAGAGCGACTGTGAAAGTGAAGGCGCGTGGCATGTTGACGACAGAGGTTGAGGTTAAGGGCACGGTAAGCGAGTGGGAATTTGTGCGCGTGGGCGCACAATGCTCCATACACCATTTTCTTTTCAGTTTGCGCTCTGAAACGATGGATACCCAAACGCTGCACTCTCCCACTCCCTCACCACTTTGGTGGCAGGGTTGAACAAGTTCTATGTTCAGGGGAAAAGACAAACTCACTCTGCAAAGAAAAATTAAAAATATTACCGTATATTCCTTAGAGTTTACTTCATTCTTCAACTATTGCTAACATATAATTATTAAAAGATAACTTTTTAAATATTAAAAAGTCTCACATTATTTTGATTAATGGTTAAACTTTTATTATTGTTTAAAATACTTATCATGTTTATTTTCTTTCAATTATGTTCTTGAACTCTAATTTCGAATATTATTAAATAGAGTAAGATTTATCTATAAGTGAGAATAAAAATAATTATGAGGTGAGTATTCTCTAAAAAAAGATGTTATTTATATTTGTAAGATCAACATGAGGTGAGTCTATATTATTATTATAATAGTATTTATTTGGAAAATATAATAGTAATATAATAGTAACATAATAATAAATAATAATCAACTTATTAAATTATCAAGATTTAGTTGTAATATTTGAATGTGTCCTAAATAAATATAGGTTGAGTTGCTCTTTAATATGTTTATTAGGTCAAATAAAAACATAAATTCTCCTAATTTCGGGAGTTTGATTTAGAGTATAATACTCGAGAATTTACACAATTTTAATATAAACAATTTATAAGTTAATTATGAAAATAATATGAATTATAAAATAAGTTATAGTTATCCTAATATCAAGTGGGTTAAGTACTAGAAGTTAATGGTAGTATAAGTAAGTGTGTGTTTTAACCGTATTAGGAGTCGTAAAGTAACATTTACATACATATTAGATAAAGGATTTGAGGTGTTTTAGCTTCAAACCCTAATGAAACAAAAGAAGGTTTATTTTTATTTGGTTGATTTTTTTTAACCAAGCTTTTGACCAATGGAGAACCATGAGGGTTATTTTCCTCACCAACATTTCCTTTGAAAACAAAATGCATGTTCATCCTCAATGTTGCAATTTTTTATTTCCTTCTTTACTCTAAATACCTCAAACCTTAAGGCATTAAGGGATTTTGGCATGAATGATGAGCATTGAATTTTCGTTTGTAACATGGGGGAGCAAGGATAGAGAAGGGAGGGGAAGAGCGTTATTTTTTAGGGCACAATTCGAGGGAGAAAAAGGAAGGTAGGGTAGAAGCTATAAATCTAACATTCGCGAGGTTTTAAAGGTTGTGTTCGATTGTCAGTGAGTGGTACTCTGAGAATGAATGCAATGTGGTCCAAGAAGGGGTGTTTTAAGTCAAAGGGAAGAACGTTGGAGCAGAGAGTTTGAAAGGTTATAGTGCCTATGGTTGAGACATCGTGAAAGGTATGGGGAGCTAACTTAAGCTATTTTAATATTGGGTTAATATGTGATATTTTGTTTGTTTCATGGTTCGAAAAAGATGGTGTTGTTCGCCTATTGTATACATGTTTAGTTGATAAGATGTAGTGCCTTGATATTTACTTTAAATCCTATGATGCTCATTGTTGTAATTTTGTAAGAATTGCATTCGATTTAAGTATGGGTTTGAAGCTTATGATATGTGTGTTTTGGTCTATTCTCCTTGAATCTAGAATGTAACTTTGATTACCCTCAAGAGCCATTTGTGAAGAGACAAGACAAGCTCGTTTATAACATCGTGGTTTTGAAGTTTAAACAAACAACATTAAACGAAGTGGTCTTGGTTATGCTCGTAGAATGAAAAGAGTTAAAACACTAGATGATAGTTAGGAACACCAGGTCTGAAATAAAAAGTGTACACACAACAAGTCTAACATATCTAATTCACTAATGACAAACTAGAAAGAAGCGTCTATAGATGATTTCCCAAGATAAAACTCTAACCCATAGAAAACCACAGTTAGGTCAAACTCAAATACAACATTAAAATGACAAACTAAAGATACTTATCTAGAAGCACTACTACAAAAATCGCATACAACGTCAAATATTTTGGGCTTTTAACGGTGAAATCGCGAAAGACGTCATATTAGTCGACGTTAAATTGACGTCGAATTTAAAAAATTCGACGTTAAATGAAAGTCGAATTTTGTCAATATACGACGTTAATCAATTTTTTTTATTAATTGTGATCCTTTTTTTACAACTCTATGAAACCTGAAAAGCAGAAAAACAACAAATTTCAGTTTTTGGTATTTTATAAAGCATGAACTATAAACGTGTAGTGTAGTATCAACAACAAACAAGTTCAACACATAAGTTCTTCAAAACGAAAACGAAAACTAACCTTCAAAAGGTGGGTTCATCGGAATAAAGTTTTGTCACCAATGAGAAAGAAAGCATAATGCGCTTATGAAGGACAAGAGCACGAAAATAATCGGTTAAAACAAACAAAAATCATACATAAAGTAGTTAATTAACATGCATTTGTATCAAATGAAAGAAAGATTACATATGATGCTCGTCAAACTTCATTCGAGAAAAATTTGAGAAAAGAAGAAGGTATCGCATGCTAAGATAAAGTGAATGAATTTTCAATCTCCCGCTCAAATTTTTATTGAAATCACTAACCTTTTTATATCGAATTTAAAGGGCATTCAATGTTCTATATTCTTTTACGTCG